>NC_135497.1:182068400-182244269 GCF_052857255.1 Amblyomma americanum
CCCAGATGACAGGCATCATCAATTACCCCAGCCATGCTCGTTGAGAGTGACAACCAGAACGAAGTGGTTTAAGCCCAACCGGACCCAACCGGACCCGCCGCCGCCGCCGCGGGGAAACAGGCTTTATCCTCCCCAATTGGCGTGGCGGTTTCAGGGGGCGGCCCTCCCGGGCACATTCCAGGACAAGGGAACTGTCAGCGATCCAGAGCGCGCCGTACCACAGCCGACGCTATGCGCTACCGCGAAGACAACATTCTTTCTCTCGGACTCAACACGTGAGGGGGGCCAGACAATAAGTGCGGTGGTATGTTTGTGCGCCCAAGTGAAAGCCCTAGCCCCCCCTCCTTCCCCTCCGGCGTGGGCGTCCTCACCCTAGGGAGTGTGGAGAAGAGGATATAAAAATCGAGAGGCAGTACGGAAGAGGCACGCTCAGGACGACATCGTTCGCCAAGAGGGCCTTCAGCGCCGAAGCCCGACGGCGTGCAGCTTCTGCCAGCAACCGCTCGAGCCCAACTCCGGAGCCACACCATCGCCCCCATGAAGTCGTCGGCACGTAAGCTCGGACGCCCCAGCCTCTGATGTATAATCTTAATCATGTGTAATTATTGAATATACCTGTTTGTTTAAACTGAGCCATACGGTGTCTCTTTGCCTCTCCGTCCCGTGTGGACCTGCGCATTATGGGGGTCATCACACTGGTGTCAGAAGTGGGGTCTCAAAAGCAAATGTCCTCTGAATGCTGCGACATTCATGACTTCAAAATTGTAATCAAAAGGGAATCACGGGACTGATTGTGGGACTTTTACCCCCATTTGAGAGGCTTGAGGCACCAGAGGGCTTGAAAAAAAAGAAAAATGTCTTTATCTGAGGGAGCTCCCACTCCACAGCCGTCGCTCGGAGCAAGCATGCTGGCATTAGGAAGCGTCATTCCGACGTTTACGGGAGATAAGACAGGGGTTCCAATCTGCGATTTCTTTTCCATGCTAGAAGAGATTGGGAAAATGGGGGGATGGTCCGATGCTCAAATGCTGGGAATGGCGAGGTGTAAGATGGCAGGAGCTGCTCATGATTTTGCATGGCGAGACGAAAAAGTAAAATCCACAAAATCATTTGCGGAATTTAAGAAGCTCGCGTTTGAGCATTTTGACACTGAACCACGTCACGTGCGAGTACAGAGGTTCCGTGACGCCGGACAGATGGTAGGGGAGGACGTGCGAACGTTTGCGTCGCGGCTTCAGCGCTTAGCGCGCGATACGTTAAGCAGGGAGGAGGAAGGAGACCAGCTTAAGAAGAAATACGCGGAGGATATACTTAAAGAGGAAATGACCGCTTTGTTCGTGGCTGGTCTGCAAGACCCCGTGCGCCGGTTCGTGCTCTCGCGCAAGCCGAGCAATTTCGACCAAGCCGTGGAGGCCGCATTGGATGAGGAACAAAATGAGGCGTTAACGACAGCCGCAGCGAGAGTACGCGTCATAGAGAGAGCGGTGCTAAACCCTGAGGTTGCTCTCTTGACAGAGCGGTTAGATCGCTTAGAACAGCTGCTATCTCAGCAGGTAGAACGCCAGGTTGAAGCGCGCGCTCAACAGCGCCCATTCGCTGGAAACCGGAGACCGCCACAAAGCTACAGGCGCGGTATGCGAGATTTTGAAGAAATCGTATGCTTCGCTTGCCAGGGTCGCGGACACATCACCAGGTTCTGCCAAAACGTGCGCCGTGGGGAGCCACAAAGAGAAGCAGGCGAGACACGCCTTAAGCAAGCCTACAGCGGGGCTCCAGATACCGAGACAAAAAACTAGTTAGTCCTCCCCAGCCTGAGGAGCATGGGGAGGGAGCAGTGGATGATGAGGTGGTGGTAGTTTGTGTGGCCGACGAGGCATGCCCTGTTGTGCGTTGCAAGTTAAATGGTTGTTGCATGGAATTGTTGATAGATACGGGGTCAAAGGTGACATTGCTTAAGGAGAGCAGTTTTAACACGCTTCGAAGGAAGGGGGACCGCGAGGTGTTGGAAGCGTCTGGTGGTATGGCAACCAATTTTGTAGGCATAACGGGGGATCCTCTTGGCATAAGTGGACTCTACCGGTTACACTTCTCTCTCGGCGGAATTGCATTGGAGCACCCCTGCTACGTATGCCCGGACACAGTGTCTCTGCCAAACGGAGTGTCAGGTATATTAGGGCAGGATTTTTTGAGAAAAGGGAAGGTAGTAGTCTCATTCTCTGAGGAAGAGGTTAATGCGGGCGGCTCAAAAGTTCCGTTTTTGAACAGGAGAGGGGCTGAGATTCGCATTACCGATATTGACACCCGTCAAACAGTGGGATCATTGGAGAAGGTATATTCGCGGGTTGCCGTCAGGCTGGTCGATGAGGCGGTCGTCCTTCCTTAGTCGGAGCACATTTTGTACGCGTTTGTGCCTTCAGATGTAGAGAGCGGCGCCGTGGGAGTGCTTGAGCCGGTCGACTCTCTCAGCAATGGCCTGAAGGCAGCCGCGTGCCTCGTGACAGTTAATGACGCCCACAGAGTGCCCCTACGGGTGGTTAACTGTAGCCAGCAGCCACTGAGCCTTCCCAAGAACAAAACATTGGCCTTCTTCACCTCTGCGATAGAGAAACGTGAGCCCACCGATACGGTACTCGCAACTGTAGAGCATGCTAGTCCTTCGGCTGCTCCAAAGGTGTCGTTCGATCTTTCTCACGTAAAATCCAGGGAGAGGGAGGCTCTGGCTGGTTTGCTGAACGACTACTCGGAGGTATTCGCCGCGTCCAACCTGGATTTGGGCTGCTGTGGCGTTATAAAGCACAGGATAGAAACCGGCACTTCATCGCCCGTTTACCAGCGTGCGTACAGGATTCCTTACTCCCAACGTGAGGAGATGGAGCGGCAGGTGCAGGACCTGATTGATCGCGGCATTGTCGAACACTCAAAGTCACCCTGGGGAGCACCAGCACTATTGGTGGAAAAGCCAGATGGCTCGTATCGATTGGTAGTGGACTACCGCAAACTAAATGCCGTAACTCGCATCGATCCATACCCCATCCCCAATATACAGGAGACGCTTTCTCAGCTGGGCTCTGCCAGGTACTTCACGGTAGTGGACATGGCGGCGGGATTCTGGCAGATAGCAATGGATCCGGCAGATGCCGAGAAAACGGCATTCAACACGCCCTCAGGGCACTATGAATGGAAAAGAATGCCGATGGGTCTGGCCAACAGCCCTGCTGTCTGGCAGAGAACCGCTGATGTTATCCTGGCAGGTCTTCTGGGGAGGCTGTGCTTCGTGTATATGGATGACATTATCATATACAGTGACAGTTTTGAGAACCATTTGCGCGATATTGAGCAGGTTTTGGTGCGACTAAGAGGAGCGGGTCTCAAGCTGAAGCCCTCTAAGTGCCAATTCCTCAAAAACGAGGTGAAATACCTCGGGCACGTTGTTTCAGCTGACGGCGTGCGACCGGACCCTGAGAAACTAAGGTGTGTCTCGGATTTTCCATCCCCGACTAGCGTCCGCCAGGTCCGGCAGTTTCTCGGCCTGATCGGTTACTACCGAAGGCACATAGAGGAGTTCGCCAAGCTCGCTAAGCCGCTCACCGCCTTAACAGCCAAAAATGTCGCCTTTCGCTGGGACGAAAACGCGGAGAATGCTTTTGGGGCCCTGAAAAGGAAGCTAATGAGTGCACCGCTGTTGCGCCACCCGGATTTTAGTTTGCCCTTCGTTATGGCCACAGATGCGTCAAAGTTCTCAGTTGGTGCCGTGCTATCTCAGGTTATCGAGGGCAAAGAACATCCCGTTGCTTTTGCTAGCCGACAGCTGAGCCCCACAGAGCAAAAGTACGGAGCTACGGAAAGGGAGTGCCTCGCCGTTGTCTGGGCAGTAAAGCACTTCAGATGCTACCTTTACGGCCGCAAATTCAAGCTAGTCACAGACTGCCATCCTCTGAAATGGGTGATGAGTGTCAGGGACCCTAGCTCGCGACTCGCTAGATGGAATCTACACCTGCAGGAATACTGCTTTGAAGTTGAGCACAAGTCAGGAAAGACACATCTGAATGCTGATGCACTCAGCCGCACAGCTGCCGTGGCAGCTATAGATGAGTTTGTCCCCGTAGTCGACCCCGCCGAATTACGCACAGAGCAGTGCAAAGATCCTGACCTGAAGCGAATAATCGAAAACTTAGAGGGCGCACCGTCTCACCCCGAACAGCTAGGTTATTTCATTGACAAAGACGGCACCCTGTGTAGGCGCACGAGGCCAACCAGGAAAGGGAGATTAGAGAAAACCGCTTGGGAGAGAGTCGTCATACCTCGGTCGTGGACAGAAAGGGTTTTTCGCGCGTTTCACGATGCGCCATGCGCCGGTCATTTTGGCGTAGCGAAGACACGCAGGCGTGTGGAGCGTTTGTACTTTTGGAGTGGCATGCGACAGGATGTTAGAGACTACTGTGCGAAGTGTCATTCCTGTCTCGAAAGAAAAACACCCAAGGGACGAAGACCAGCTCCAATTCAGCCGTTCTCTGAGGTTTCGGCTCCCTTCGAGCGGACAGGTATGGACATAATGGGCCCATTGCCCGCGACCACTTCCGGAAACAAGTACATTTTAGTATTTGTCGATCACCTTTCAAAATACGCGGAAGCGGTAGCACTCCCAGATCAGAAGGCAGACACGGTTGCAAGAGCATTTGTCGAACAGATCGTGCTCCGACATGGACCCCCGAGGCAACTCTTGACAGATCGGGGAACGAACTTCGTGTCGCAGCTAATGAGGAGAGTTTGCGAGCTGCTTAAGATCGCTAAGAAGCAGACAACACCGTACCATCCGGCTTGCAACGGCGCGGTGGAGCGACTGAACCAAACCGTGGCCGGGTTCCTGTCGCATTTTGTTTCGCGCGACCAGCGGGACTGGGACTTGTGGCTCCCGTATGCAATGTTTGCCTACAATTCCGCAGCACACGAGAGCACGGGCGAATCGCCATTCTTTCTTCTCTACGGCCGAGACCCGGACCAGCCTAGTGAAGTGCCAGAGGGCCCCCGTCGTGTCCCATACGCTTCACTGGACGACTATAAGGTGGAGCTAGAATCGCGCTTGCAAGTGGCGAGGGACATCGCAAAGGAGGCCTTAAAGAAAGCGGCGAAGCGCAGGAAGGAGGTGCACGATCGCAGTGCTAGAGACGCGCCGTTTAATGTGGGGGACAGCGTGTACATTGAAAACTGCCAAAGGCAGATTGGGCTAGCTCGTAAGTTCCAGACGAAGTGGAGAGGACCGTGCGAGGTTGTCGAGAAGCTTTCTCCGGTAAACTTCAGAGTCCGAGACGTGAACCGGCGCTTGATAAGGATACACGCAAATCGCCTCAAGTCGGCACCGGTTCAGTATTCACGAAATGAGGAAAGGGAAAGCGCGGATTTTGATGGGGACAGAAGTGAAGCGGAGCGCGCAGATAGTTCGCAAGAAACGCCCTCTCCTGCATTTGTTCGGCAGGCGCCAGAGGTGACGGCCAGAATGCCACCGGATTTACTTCATGCATTGCTAGAAGAAGAAGCGCGCGAGGTTGCCGCGCAGATAACGCCAGGAGAGGCTCCTGCCACGAGCCCTCGCGAGTCCCAAAGCAGACAAAGGGTCACAGACTTACTTAGTATGACTCATGAAGGCCGATATCCGCTGCGAAATCGGAAAGCTAAGTCGGACTAATGGTGTAAACAGAGCGGAGTTGTGAACTGGTCAGAATTGTGTAATGCCGCAGCTCATAACATTGCTATATGCGTATGTGTTAAGTTATCGGAGTTAGTAGTTAAACCTTTCTGTCATTAAGTAACACCTTCACAGGAGAGCATGCGGAGCGCATGCAGAACCTGCCCTACTTCCTTTCGTTATCTATATTTTTGTCTGTGCCGTGATCGTGCTAGAAGTGGGAGCTCCTTTGTAACTGTGGTAAATTTATTTCGTCCAGTTTGGACTAGAAAGGAGAGGCTTGGGTGCTGAGTTTCATGTTTATCTGTAAAAGAAGATCAGTGCTGCCCCTGGAGACGCCAGTTATGACAGCGGAGGCATATGGTGTTGTGCAGTGGTGTTGAGTGCAGCGAAAAGTGTTTTGTCGGACGCACTGTGCGAGCCGATTCAGAAAGACAAGGGGAGCTGCGTGGACTCAAATGTTCGGAGAACATTCTTCTGGAGGGTGAGCGAGTGTGACATTCCTTGTGTGCTATGAGGTACATTCCTTTGTGTGTGCTACGAGGTACATTCCTTGTGTGTGCTACGAGGTACATTCTTTGTGTGTGCTACGAGGATCCACGTTCGACGGCGCGGCGTAGACGGAGACCCAGATGACAGGCATCATCAATTACCCCAGCCATGCTCGTTGAGAGTGACAACCAGAACGAAGTGGTTTAAGCCCAACCGGACCCAACCGGACCCGCCGCCGCCGCCGCGGGGAAACAGGCTTTATCCTCCCCAATTGGCGTGGCGGTTTCAGGGGGCGGCCCTCCCGGGCACATTCCAGGACAAGGGAACTGTCAGCGATCCAGAGCGCGCCGTACCACAGCCGACGCTATGCGCTACCGCGAAGACAACATTCTTTCCCTCGGACTCAACACGTGAGGGGGGCCAGACAATAAGTGCGGTGGTATGTTTGTGCGCCCAAGTGAAAGCCCTAGCCCCCCTCCTTCCCCTCCGGCGTGGGCGTCCTCACCCTAGGGAGTGTGGAGAAGAGGATATAAAAATCGAGAGGCAGTACGGAAGAGGCACGCTCAGGACGACATCGTTCGCCAAGAGGGCCTTCAGCGCCGAAGCCCGACGGCGTGCAGCTTCTGCCAGCAACCGCTCGAGCCCAACTCCGGAGCCACTCCATCGCCCCCATGAAGTCGTCGGCACGTAAGCTCGGACGCCCCAGCCTCTGATGTAATCTTAATCATGTGTAATTATTGAATATACCTGTTTGTTTAAACTGAGCCATACGGTGTCTCTTTGCCTCTCCGTCCCGTGTGGACCTGCGCATTATGGGGGTCATCACACAGCATTCCACGCCTTTTTTTCCCCGCTCAGTCTTTATGGCGAGTTATATGGCATGTGGCGGCGCATCGCGTTTCACCACGTGGCGGCAGACTTCACGTGCGCTCTTGAGACGCTGGCGCCAGCCATGCTGGCGTCGTCAGGCTCGAGGCATCGCCTGGCACCCGTGCTTTGCAGCTAGTCGTCGATCCTGACGTTTGCTTCTAAACACGGTAAAGTGGCGCCAGAAGAGTCCAAAAGCAGCGGCCGGAAAGAAAATACACGGCGCAGCGCATTTATTTCTTTTCTATATATTTCTGCCTTCAAACACCTCTAGATTCAAGATTGAGCACCAAGACTCGGATTGTGGACAGTTAATATTAAACTGCCAGATTAGGGGCACCATCTGGGCGGGGACATCACATGTTTTCCCGTCAGTAAATATGTTACTAGTATACTACTGCTACTACTACTACTACTACTACTACTACTACTACTACTACTACTACTACTACTACTACAACGACGACGACTGCTACTACTATTATTACTATCGCGCAGGCCACGGGACGTGGCCGTTCATTTTTTGTTCACTGCAGTGATTAAAAACGTCTCGCGGAGCCCCGATAGTAACTTTAGGTTGTAATCATCTCAAAAAGATAGATCAGAGACATTCCATGCAATGCTCGCGCCCATGGTAGTCTGGGTCATCTCTATTTGAGTGGCAATAGGTGACACTCCGGGCATCTGAAGTTGACTTCGCCTCCATGCTTAACTTACCTATACTTCCATCTATCCGGTTTTAGCTCCCAAATACATCTCATTGTAGCTCCTTTCCCAGGCCCCTTTGTCTGTTCAGTTTTTACGGGGCACTGCCGAAGAACAAGGGAAGAACTTCGCCCTTCCATCACTACATCCTGTACAGTGAATGTGTTCAGCATAAACTCAGAAATGGAACTTTCCTGTGGTTTCCTTTACTTCAATATCACAACAAGTAAAAACCATACGCAGCTAAACCCCTTTGCTACAAACGTGAAGAACAGCCAACATTTTTTCGCTATGACCACTGGTTTGCTTTACCTGTAGATGACACTGATGTCGTTTAACAGGTGGGCTGCACTATAGCTATAAGAAGCAAAGCGGAGTCGACAGTGCAGGTTGTCGGAAGGCTCAGTGACCGCGTACGCGATAAAACTTCAACAGCCCCCTCTTCACTGCACGGAAACATAAAAATAAAACGCAAGCATATATATATATATATATATATATATATATATATATATATATATATATATATATATATATATATATATATATATATATATATATATAACAGCAGTTATAGCTTTTAGACGCCGCTTGCCATTTCTTAAAAAGAAAAATCCGCCTGAACAGTCTACGCAGGCCTCAAAAAGCCAATGAGTTAGGTTTACAACGCAAAACGCCGACAGTAAAGGCGCGTTTATACTCCGACGTAACGCGCGGCGCTCGACCGCCGACACGAACTGCAGCCGGACAGTTCTATCGCATTTCGCTTTAAAACGCAGTTGCCGCAGCCGGGACTGACCGAGCGTTGCGCGTGGGTAGAGTGTAGGACGCGACTAGAAAGCGCTATGCACGACGAGAGACGCACGCCTGATTCATAATAGCGTTGTTCTACGTCATGGACTACCCTTTTCAATCCTCCCTTCCCGGTACAGTCCAGGGCTCGCTTGCACAAAACAAATCAGACAGTCTAATTTCCGTCTAGCCTTATTTGCAGTTTAGACCATGGTGCTAGAAGTGGTCCAGGCCCTCTGTTGTATTTGAAGAAAGGAAAGGCGCATATCTGGCTCACCTTGCCGGTGAACACCTGAACCAAGCCTTGAGAGAAAAACACAAATACTAGCTGAAAACAAGCTTTCAGTCGGCGTTTTCGTGTTATTCGCCAGTTATGTGCCTTTCCTTTCCTCAAATGCCGCGATGGTCTATAGTGAGAATGAGGCTAGACTGGGAAGTAGACTGTCTAATCTTATTTTTATTATGACCGCAGCGGTGGCCTAGTGGTTTGAGCATCCGCCTCGTATGCGGAAGGTGCGGGGCTCGATCCCCAGTGCCGCCGGGTACCCACCGGTGATACAATGGGTACAAGCTTTCCCCTGCGTGATGCTCGGCTTCCTATAGGGTGAAATGCTCGGGAAATACCTATTTGACCGTACCTTGTGAAATAAAAACTACCTTGTGCTATGGCGCTCTTTGGCCAAAGCTGGCCTTGCGCCATCAAAATTCACCTTCATCATCATCAATGACACTGTAGAAAAAAAAAAGAAACATTCTCTTGGTTTTGAGGAAAGAAAAGGCACATAACCGGCTCACTTTGTAGGTGGACACTTAAAGTGCGCAGTGAGAAGACCTCTTCGCTGTCGCCGAGCACAGGTTCACCTCCTTTCCACAGAGTAACGCGCGATGCTGCGTGATGTGATATCGACTCCGCCGTTGTACCCCTACGTTTGACTCTTTTACTAAGCGATCGCAGCTTTCGATGTAAAATGGCTGGAAATAAAAACATAAGGATTTGTCACATAAGTACGCGAGGAATCGGAAGGTGATCCGGTTTTCTTTTTTTTTTTGTGCCCGAGGATGCATATGACGCCATAAACCCAGATCCGCGCAAACACCGAAACCAGACGAAAAAAAATGCAATTATGACGGGACTTGCCACTGTGTTGAAAAATATTATTTACTGTGTTCGCTAGCTGCTACCATAAAAAGGCGCCCCAGTTCCAATATTAATAGCGTAAAACTGGTCTAAAACAAAGTAAACACTGCGAGTCCGCGATGACCTTGCACTCCTGGTGTCGGTCAGGTGGCGCCCGCATGCCGCACGGCACGGTTCGGTACTTGAAGTGGAGGGGGGTCAGAGACGTTTGTCCCCCATGAGTACACAACTGGGAGCCGCCGCGGTGGCTCAGTGGTTTAGGTGCTCGGCTGCTGACCCGAAAGACACGGTGGTCGCATTTCGATAGAGGGAAATGCTAGAGCCCCGTGTACTGTGCGATGTCAGTGCACGTTTAAGAACCTCAGATTGTCGAAATTATCCGCAGCCCTTCACCACGGTGTCCCTCATAGCCTGAGCCGCTTCGGGACGTTGAACCCCATAAGCCAGACCACACACAACTGCGTACGGATGCCGCACAAATGCTCACCGCACCTAAAGCTGCCACTCTTTTTTACCAAACCAGACAAATGTACACCAGTGTCTTTATATCTATAGACTGTGCTAGGTTCATAAGACTTAACCGTATTTTCCCAGTCCTATACCAAATCCCCATCCTATGTTCTTTACTTCTTTCTTCGCTCACGTATTTGTTTCATTAAACTCGAAGCAACAGTGGCTGGTAGGGCTTCTTTCAGCGAATTTTGTAAGCGCCTCGATTTAAAACCAGACCTAACTTTAAAATTCACCCAACGTAACCTTAAGCCTAACGTCACCCAACCTTAAACCTCATTAACGTAACCTAACCTAATGGGCCCGTGCCAAGTGATCGAAAAACGCAAAACAATGCAAAGCCTCGGCGCACTGAGCTTTCTTCCGGCGTCGCCAAAGAAAAAGGTGCACTTTTGTCCAGGTCAACACAAAATAGGTGAACTTTTGTCCGGCGTCCATTGTGTTCACAGCGTTTGAAAGAGTTGCTGAATGAAAGGAGGGACTCAAACAATTTAAACGAACGTGTGGCCTGACAATCATTATATAATGCACACTTTGAAAGGGAAAGCTCCGTGGCGGTGATTCATCTTGAAATGAAAATATTTCTTCTCAAGAGAGTGCGCTGAGTGAAGGCAGTCCCCGCAATTTTTTTTTCAGCAGTTAGTGTTTTAAAATGAAATCCCGGATCGTCCACTATACCTTGGTACATTCCATGTTTTGCTGAACTATACACGCAAGACGCGATAGCTTTCAACAGCCGCATCAAATGAATCACTTTGTGGCCGTTTCTGATGTGGAATGAAGATGGTTCGTTACCATCACTGGCAGAACAGCTTTGCCTCGTTGAAACTATACATTAAACACGTCTATTTCTATGGAGCTTTCAATAGTAGTTTGCTCTATTACGGATAAGTTCGTTAGAACGAAGTTTAAACGGTGTGCATCTTTAAAGCTAGGAACAGAGATACGTACTCGTATCCTTGCTCGAGGAATGTTTCGGGTGGGTTCGCCGAGAATCGCTCATTTTCATTGTATAAGCGCAGATTTTTAATGACAACGAAGCGGTGTCTGCCCACGTTTTGTAAAGAGCTCTTACCCACTTCGACAGGCTAACCAAACCGCTATTGCGACCTTCCACAGCTCAAGATAATCGCGTTTAACAAACGTGTCTAAATACAGGAAAAAAATCCTTTTCACGCGCAGAAAAAGCTGTCATGCTCATGGCACGGTTACAGCACACATGCAGAGAAAGGCACTGAACAGAGACGTCAGTTAGAACAAGCCGTCGAAAGAAAGTCTCTCAAGCAATCGAAGCCACAACAGCCGCAGACAAAACAAAGGAGTGCGTGGTGGGTGTAGAAAAAGAAGGTATAGTCATAATGCTTGTGTTCTACGCTGCAAAAGATGCCAAAATTACAAGACAGCAAAAGCGAAAAGGGTCCGCTACAAAAATCTAATTGCAGAACGGTCAAAGCAAGAACAAGAAAAGCTTCTGCAGACCGGAGAGCTAGCGTGTAGCGGGTCTGGGCGATTAATTAAGGGCAACCCCGAGGGAGCCAAGACCGGTGAACTACGGCAGACGCTAATAGGCGTTAAATAGAGCGGCGCCTGAGCACGCAGAAGGCGAAGCTGCAAAAGTGATGTGGACCGCACTGCTTGCGGACTAAAGTGACGCCAGAAGTGAGAGAAAGCCGGCAAGACGATTAGTAAAAAGGGCCGACACAGTTCACGGGTCCGGAAATCAGGTGCCTTGGTCTTCGTGCCCGGCCAGCCGTGAAAAACGTCAGCTAACCAATGATGATAGTAGGGAGTCGCTTTGTAGATTTTTTCGTGATTCCGGAAGGCAGGAGAAAAAAAAACACATATCGAGCGGTGCAGCTGCAAATAAAGATCGGCCTGTGCCAGCAGCGAATAAAGAAAATGAATAAGAGGTGTATCCTGTTAACACCGAACGTTTACGGTAAGCCAGATCTCCAAGCAGTCGCCCTTCTACTGCCAATGACTTGAGATGTTAGCATCTCATCAGCACATTCTTACTTCTGCAACTGCGCCCTGATAACGTATTTGATTCATAACTTCTTTCACTGCCTTAATAATTAGAACTGGTTTAGTTTGGTTTATTGGGGTCTTAACGTCCCAAATCAACCCAGGCTATGAAGGACGCCGTAGTGGAGGGCTCCGGAAATTTCGACCACCTGCGGTTCTTTAACGTGCACTGACATCGCACAGTACACGGGCCTCTAGAATTTCGCCTCCATCGAAATTCGACCGGCGCGGCCGCGATCGAACCCGCCTCTTTCGGGTCAGCAGCCGAGCGCCATAACCACTGAGCCACCGCGGCGGCTTAAATAATTGGAACTGTATGGCACACTGACTTCCCGAATAACAAGAAGGAACGCGGATCGGAACGGAGACTCACTGGATTGTGCGGAGGAAAAAGCGGGCCGTTTTCATATTGTGAAACTATAGCCGACTGCAAGTGACCTTTTTATGTAACGCCTGCAGGGCAAAGCAGAGGAAACCTCGAACTTCACATGCATTAAACGTTCCAACGCGCGTGGCGGCAGTCCGCTGAAAAAGAAAACGAATAAAAATAAGCTCGATACCGTTCAATACTGAACCCCCTGCACAAAGAAGGAACGCTAGAAAAAATTTCTTTTTTTCGTGCCAACAAGCGTTCAGGTGAAATAGCACGCCGCTCGGCGTTTTGCAGGAGAGCTTTTGGTTAACTTCACATCCTATTGGTGCTTTGTGATGCACCATTCCGTTGTAGGCGTAAGTTTGGACAACGGTACCGAGCCGAGCGTACCGTTGAGCACTACTTGAGACAATGACCCGGTGAATATCAGACAGAAGAGCGCTACGTATAGACGAGCACACATAAAGCGACACAGACAAGCGCTGCATCGCCATTCTGTCTGGTTTAAAACTATGAACTAACTCGTTCAGCAACAATTTCTGTTAATGTAGCCAGGTACACACATCTGGAGTTCATCCACTCTTGCACGCACTTCAAATATCGCATAAACGGTGGCGGCTCTCTTGGTAAACCAAGGAAACAAAGGAAGCTGATCTCCAAGAGGTTATTATTTCCCCTCATTTAAGGAAATCATACACGATTAAAAGACATGCGCATAATTTGAAAGCATACTGCATATTTTAACAACCTTTAAACTTGTGTTTAATAACTTTATGAACATTATAGCATTCAACGGGTATTGGATTGGGAGCAAGCATTCGGGACAAGGTTAGTTCAACTGTCCCTGAAAATTACACAGAATCGGCGGCAAGCGCGATCTCCGGACCTCAGACAAGTAGTGTACAAGTTTACCTCTCTTGGGTGCGAGTTCTCAAACGTACACAACAAAACGCTCTCCTTCCCCCCTCCCGCACACACGCACACATGCAAAGGGAAAAACGCTAGGCAAGCCCGCCTTTCTAAACAATCTGCTGAAATGCGATGATTTTTTTTTTCAAAGTAGAGCATAAATGCCACCACACAACGAAAAAAAAAGGGGAGGGGGATCACTAGCTACAAAAAGCATTATCAGTACGTCATGTCGAAGCTCAAAAGGACCTCGATGCTCTTACTGAAATACGCAGGTCTCGACAAAAAACTGTCGCGAAAAACGTTTGTCGAACGATGTTTTAGGCATTTGGAGAGCTGCGAAATCCACGGTAGTCGAGAGAAAAAGAAATACAAAAACAATAAAGTGAAAAGCCCGCTGCAGCGACCAAAAGTAGAGGTAAAAATATGCTAAAGGCTCTCATGCGCGTTTACAATTTCGAAACAAATGACGCCTACTGGCAGTGACTGGCGAGGAAAAAACATGACCTTAAAAGGAAAGAAAAAGAGTAAGAACAACCAGAGAAACAAAAGCGGGGGGAGTACATCACTCGACATCACAGCGCTGAAAGCGACTGGGCGCCCATCCAGTCTAGTTTTTCTCCGCCCTAAAGAGATCAGACGCTAAGGCTGCTTTTGTGCCCTGGTTTTTCGGTGTGACGGCATTTGATTCCAGGAAATAATGGCGGCGCCGAAAAGTAGTACATTTTTCAAGACGCACTCAAACTGGCGCAAAGGAGAATAGATTTAAGGAACAAAGTCCACGTCGGCAAACTGCAGAGCCCCCCCCCCAAAAAAAAAAGAAGAGACAGAAAATATAAACGAAATACGAAAATAGCGTTTTTCGCGAGTTCTATTCCGTTGTTGTGCGTCATAATATTTCAGTCCCATGACGCCGAATACAGGCTCCCATGGAGATAGGGAAGGCGGCAAATAAAGAAGCGAGCCGGATTCTCAAAGTGCAAAGAAAAAAGTATTCCGCGGGCACCTGTGCAAGTGGCAAGGGACCACGGAAACACTCAAACGGCACGTTGCTGTTGCAGAACTACCGTTTCTGCCACTCAGCCACGCAAAGCGCTTTCAGAAACCGCAAGGGTGCTTTCCCACATTACGACCTATGATGTGGCACAGCCCACTTTTTGGCTCTGGCACAGCATATGGTTGGTGGGTGCGGTGGAACAAGAAATGCCGGAAATAATAACGAAATGATGGGGTTCTGCAATTGAAACACCCTCGCTACACATGGAACTAGCTTTCAAATTTGATCAGGTGTCACGGCTCTTTTTCGTGGCATGAAGTGCGACGCAGGAACGGGTTTTACGACTTTGAGGGCAGACTGTACCGTGTCCACATTTTTATCTCTCTCCAAGGAACAAAGAAAACGTCAACTGGCCTTCCAGTATTCACCTGCCGTCGATATTTTCTGAGTCTTGAACGACCTGCTTCATTATTCACGGTACTTCCAATTGCTTTCGCTGTCACATGCCGACAACATCAGCCAAAAGGCCGCAACTAAAGATTTATTGGCTTTCTTTTAGAGACTATGCGATTGCCTTAGTCAGACGAGCGCAACATAGACGGCCATACAAGAAAACAAACTAAATAACGGCAACGGCGGGAGCAACGAAAGAAGGTGTCTATGAGTGCAACGTCGAGATAACAGCGCGAGACAAATGCGACTAGGATATTTCGTAGGTTTAGCGCCGGGATTACCTAAACGAAATTTTGCAAAACAAGCTTACGAAGCCCTACAGACACTAAGTCTTCAAAAAGAACGAGCTTCGCCCTGTCTAGAATAAGGGCATATTCTAGAGCCGTCATTTAGGCCTAGCGCACAGTATAACAGAAGCAAAAAAAAAGGTTAAACTTGAGATGGAAGAAGTGTAACGGATACCCGCGCTCCGAGTTACCACACGCCCCTCCCTCCCTGACTTCTTGTCGCACCGCCTCGCTGAACCAATACCCGACGTTCGATTGTTTGTCGAGCCTAACGAAGTTCGAGCTGCCCCGCTATACTGGATGTGGAGGCGTACATCACAAGCGAAAACTCCGCTCACTGAAATAGAACCGCAACAAAAGAGCACGACAGGAAACTAAACTTTCATCAAGTTATCGCTCTAGGTATTTTTGTTTGCAGTCTTTTTCCTTCAGGCTTCAAGTCACTTTCTAGTAAGAAGTGACAGATAAACTCAATGCCCCGAACTCTGGCCAGAGAGAAATTTTGCAAGCAGCGAAACGCAAAACTTTCGCTCGCGAAGCTCCGGTGCACGTTCCAGGCGAAAGAGAGGAGGAGCTTTCGTCGCACTCGTTGACATGCACTGGAACTGTGGCCCTTCTTTTTTTTTCTCTCTCTCTCTCTCTCTCACATTGCTTACGAGTGACAAATGTTGTAGCCTGCTGCTAAATAAAGTGAGTGAGGGAAGTGGCAGAAGCCGGGCAGAAGCAGCTGCGGGGAAGCAGAGAGACGCATAGCTGCAAGGGGAAAAGAGAGAACCTAGGAATCCAGAAGCTGCTAGCCCTTATATCGTGCCTAATCCGAGTACTCAAAGTGAATGTTGCAGTTTCAGGCAGTTTAGAGACTGCTGTGCTCCTGACGGCCGCATCAGGTACACGTGAAGGTGAAGCGAATTGTGGCGAACAACAACGGCGGACACTCACAACCATGGTATTAACCTAACCTATTCTAACACCATGCTCAAAACCACTCACGACGGACAGCACTACAAAAGCCTCGCGTTATTTCCTACAGTCACGACGTTTGCCTGTCTGAGTAATCCGTCGGTATTGGTACGTATGCGCCGTTAACTTTGTTGGCCGACGTGATGAAACTTACATCCGTAAAGGAAAGAGAAACCACGCGACGCAGACTGTTGATTTTTCCTTTACGATTCAACTGCCGTGTTTCGTGTACAATTGATAGTGTAATTTGTAATGAGTAATGCAATTGATAATGAGTAGTAACTCTTACCCTACTATGTTGCAGGGCCCAATTTCATTCAACAAGGCGCAAGAAATTTAGTTCGGTCCTCCAATGTCCACCAAGGTCCCAGAACGGGCAACTACTATGACAAGCAAAACTAAGAGGCCACACCCCGAGCACGTGACGAACCATCCCTCACTGCACGCGGTCCGCCGATATAGACACCAGGATGCAGTGTGGCATGGTTCGGTACGCGGTGGGGAGGGGGTCTCAGACGCATAATTTTGCCTCCAATAGCCTGCTCCCAGAGAAGCGAATAATACTTCACCGCCCACATGAGTTTAAGCCGCTATACGTTAAGCATGCAGACGAAGAACAACGCTGCGATGGGACCCTGCAACATGCATACAAAAAAAAAAGAAACCTTATACAACGGACTAAAAATAGAAACGCAGGGTATCCCTGCCGACGTGGTACTAATATAGTGCAACCATGCGTTCTCTCTCATGAGGCTTCCACCGTGCAGGGCAAGGGCACCGCTACCGTTTACCTGTCTTTCCACGAAATCTTCAAAGTCAAACAATAAACACCTGCCAGATTAACGCGGTTTCTGCTGACCTTAAACTGCTAAGAAGCGAAAGAAAAAAAAAGAGCATGGCTCCAAACGCTCAAGTCGAGTATCCTCTGAATCATTCACAACATGCGCACACACAAACAACAAGAAACATGAATAATGCGGGCAATGCTGCGAATGAACCACTAGAGGGATAATTTCACGTAACTGGCTGCAGACAAAAACAAGGGAAGAATAAATGAAATGAGAGACGTAAAATAAAAATGTGCGAAAGTGCCACGCGACATTAAAGAATGTCAAGAAAAAGAAAGCGCATTTCCCTTCAGCTAGGGAACGAAAAATTCATAACCTGCCCCACTGAAATCGAAGGTTACACTCCGGAATTCACACTACGCGCTCACACTGTTCCTCAAAAAGCGGAGACGCGCTGTGTAGTTCTCGTTATGCCGATTTCAGTTCCGTTGTTTACATTTCTTGCTTATTTTCTGGCTCCGCGCATCTCTATTCGAAGCAAGAATCCCGATACGAACGTATCCGACGAGTAAGTGAGTGCAGCTGGGACCATCGAAAAGTTTTAACAGACTTTCACGTGTGCTTTGGATGCGAATAAAGAGACATCAATTGAAAAAAACGACTAGTTCTGGTCTATGTTACACAGGCAAGAAAGACAGATCCTCATGGAAAAGTAGGGCATTAAAGACAGTGTTAAAGCAAGTGATTAACAAGAATTACGCGAGAACTAATAATAAAAAAGACGCGCAAAATTTTAGAAACGAGTGCAGAAGCAATGCAGAAAAGCTGGCGCAGAAATCGAAAGTCGGTGCACGCTGGAAGTAAGTTTTTCTCTGCGCATACATTCGGTGAGACGGCGGAAAGAAAACGGCAGTATGAGCCAAGAGGAAGCCAAAGAACGGTTTCTTAAAAAAAAAAAGAAGGTTGATGCGAAAACACAAGAGCCAGTTTGCTGTTTAATTTCACAGCCGTTGTAGAGGAGGGTGCGCTCGAATTGCTGCGCGTTTCATTCATTTTTTTTTTGCCACTTGGTGTACCCCCCTCGCCCCCGTTTTATTTACCTAATTTTTTCTTGTTCTTCTTTCGTTTGTGATACGAAAAGGAAACGCAGTGTGACTTTCCCGCTCGGGGGTTAGGCAATCCGGAAGTCCTAACACGCACCCAGGCCTGTCCACTGTCAACAAGCGCACGAGCTAGGCTACCCAAGGAGACAGGCGCAAGCGACAGCGACGCCAGTGCACCGACGAAAACCAGAGACAAGCATTTGCGCTGGGGCGCGAGGGAGGATATGCTCGGAAAGGGCGTGGAACCTCAAACAAGAAATGCTACGAATATCAGGGCAGTACTGAACAAAAACGAACAAAAAAATAGTGCGGGGTGGGCGGGGTGGGCGGTGTGGGGAAGCAAGGCAGGGAAGAAAAGGAGAAGAAGGCTGGCTGCATGACGACTCCAATAAAGGAAAACTCTTGCTGCCAAAAATGCACTTTTTAGAAAGATCCTCTTCTTTCCTACCGCATCGAATAAAGCCTCACAAGATACAGGAAGAAAAAAAAAACCTAGAGAGGAAACTGGTGGGGGGGAAGTAGTCTGTGTGAAGAAGTAAAAGATACTGAGAGTACCGTACAAGCCTGGCTCCCAAGCATCACGGCGCTAACATCTCGCCACTAGTGGCAGCACCGGCTCCAATTTCGAATATCTGCCCAAGCACCAGCACGAGTGCGTGCGGGACAGCGAGCGGCTGGGAGGAACAAAGGCCGTGCACGTACGCAAGGCACGTGGCCCAGGCGCGCTCTGTCTCGACTCGTTTGATATACGCCGAAGGAGAAAACTTCAGTTCTTCCGGCTGCCTCGACAGTGCCTGCTTGCTGCCACTTTCCAGCCTGCACGCCAGAGGCTGCCATTCACCGAGGATGAAAAAAAAAAAGTAACAAAGAAACAGTGACACAGCGAGCACAGATGCCAGCGCACGCGCACACAAGGTGCGCCCGGCGACGAACGGGCTTCTCCGCTCACTGGCAGCACAGCTGCGGTGGCGCGGCGAGTAAGGCGCATATGAAAGTAGCGTCGGAGGCGCCCAAAGGGTGCGCGCGCCAAGGAAGGGTGCCACGAAGTTCTGAAAGTTTTCTGAAACGGATTCTGCGCCTGCGAACGCTACCGTGAGAAGTTTGCACCCGAAACTTTAGAGTACGAAAACTGCGCCTTTTAATGGCAACAAAGTAAAAACAAAAGGAACACCGAAAGGAAAATGCAGTCCCATTCGGAACGCTGATGGTAAGGGCGCTAGCAATCTTGCATGGAAGGAAAGAGCATGTGCCCAGAAGCACGGTATATAAAGAATCAGGTTTACTGCATGCAGAGAAAAGAAGGCCGCTGTGAAAACTACAGCAGCACTGCCATAAGCTTATTATACGTCACAAGGAGTACAGGACGCTACGCAGTGGGCACCAGTAGGACACTCAGCTCTTAGCAGGCGCTTGTGGAACGCGCCTCAGCAAAGCGATAACGACGGAGCCAGCCGGGTATAAACGTCTTCAGCCTTGACTGCGCCAGGATTCCAGAGCAGTACCATTAGCTATACTTCAAATCGCAGCACAGCTTGCCGCAGTGAATCCCGCTAGCACATTTGACGCTCACTCCCCGTGGTAGGGAGTGCGACTCTGGGGGCATCCGTCTTCCAGCCTTGCGTTGCGTCCTGCCGTGGTCTTTTCAGTAGTGTGCCCTGACAGCGTTACCTGGTTTTACTTCCAGCTCGAAACGGGCAGCCCAGCAAACCATGCACTAACCTTCACGATGTTCCGATTAAGCCAAAACGTCTACGTCCTGAGGCAGCCCAAGGAGCCCCTTTTAGACGTCCCACTTACCAACCTTTCTCAGAGAAACTGGAGACATGCTCGTGGCGTTGTATCTATTAGTCTTAGATTACGCATCGATATTATTCAGTTACAGCAAATCAACATACGTGAGAAGTTGCACGTGAGCACATTTTCTTGATCATATTTTCAGTACACACGCTGAACTTCGGGAACGACTAAATCGGTTCGGCCCCGCTTACCGTTAGCTCAACGTTCCAGACAAAAAAAAAAAAAAATGGAGGGGGCACTTAAGCTCAGCCTTAAAGGTATGACTTGATAGCGTAGTGGGCTAATTCCCATATATGCAGAAGGCCATTCTCCACATTGCATTCATATATCCCTGGGAGTCCTCGTACCACTCCCGGCGCAGTGGTGCAGCGGTTAAGCGATGCGCCACTTCCCTGCGATGGCAGGCGCTCCCAGTGGTGGGCCTTGTGCGACCCGGGTTGCTCTTCCTAAGGGACCAATCATTAATTTAACTGCCACCTGCCACAGTGGGCAGTTTGCTCACAGTTCAGTGGGCAGGCTGTGATGACGCCGCAAGGTCACGTGACCTAGATGGCCCACGTACCTGCTTCCTAGGTTGCTCTCTGGGGACCACCTGCCAAAGTCACGCTCGTGATTTTTCGCTCACAACGCCGACGCCGAAGGGGCCTTTCACGCTGTCGCGTTAAAACAACAGTTGGGAGCAGCAATTCAAATAAATATTATTAATACGAAACGGTTCTTGGACACCACTGAGATTTCTTCAGCTGGGTCCATTTGGAGTAAAGACGCAATAGACAGTACGCGGAATGCGCAGCGCCATTTTTGCGCATCGAAACAAGGCCAGCCATGCCGGTCCGGTCGAGAAAATGAAGCCGCTGCCCGGCTTTGGGTAAACACGAGTAGAAATACGGCTGCGCTTCGAATGAAATATGAACCGCCGATGCGCTGTCGCGTTCCACTAAGCTAGGATAGGAACAAGGAACAAGGTATGTTTCAGCTTCATGTTTTATTGTTTATTTCTGCTGCGCGCGAACATTGCGCCCACGGTGACGATGCGAGGTACGTGGGAGTTTACAGTTCTCGCTTTCTGCCTTAATTTTTCACAAAGCTTGACTGGCGATGTTTACAAATTCCAATATGGAGCAGAAGTTTTCTTGTCTGTGATCAAAATGAAGAACCCATTTTCTGCATTCATGAACCCTCCGATGGAGCAAGTCGGTCGGACTTAAACAGATAGACTCATATACTTCACTGAACGACAAAATAGCTAAGGCTGTTTTAGTCACCTGGCATATGCCGGTGTTGCTTAAACAAGTCCAGCCGCAACGAGCTTTCATTAATCTACCAGCTGTGACATTGTCCACTCAATGCGCTCCAGCTACATAATCTCGATCCCTCGAGCTATGGCGTACAGATGCCCCCAAAGGCAACCATGCGCCGATTATTTCTTAGTTCTCTACGCATGCAGTACGATTTTTACACGGTGGAGAATTTTTATCAGCGCTAGCAGGAGCTCTCATGAACGTGCAGCCGCCGCAGGCGGCTAGGAAAGTGCTGTTTGGCCCTAATGTCCTGCCTTTGCGCCCGCATGTCATGCGCATTGATGCATCCTTGTGATGTAATATATAAAATATAAAAATTGATGTGCAAGGGTTTTTATTTCTCGGGGGTCATTATCATCACTTTTCCACAGGACGCGAATTGGTTCAAGAGACGGTAATAATTAATCACGACAGAGGAAAGCAAAAATTACAATCCCCAGTCCAGTTTCATTACTGGTTAGCGGCAACAACTTGCTCCGAGGCAAAGCCACGCTCTCTTTGTTCAGCTCTGGAAGCCACCCAAGTGTCGGAAGCCACCAAAGCAGCGAAGTGCACGTTGCGAACACGCCTCGATCAGCGCCAAGCCCATACGGCAACTGCTGTATATAGAAACCAAAACTGGGAACTGATCCGGGCTCTGCAACGCGGCTGTTAAAAAGCGCGGATGTAGGCAGCGATTCAAGCATAGCACATTACAGATAAGGGGATGGAAACGCAGTTGGCCGAGAGCCTTCTTCAGCTATAGAGCCAAACTTCAAGCGAAGCTGAAAAGGCGCGAGAACAGTTAAGTTTAGCACTGCTGGTGCTGACTGAACCACAAGAAAGGAGCTACATTTGGTGACAGATCAGCAGTACAATAACAAGCGCAGCGGCCTATAGCCTTCGCTTTTGAAATTCTAGACGGGAGATTCAAGACAGCTTCACCGATATCAAGAAAGCACGCACAGCAGACGACGCACAACATCGCCCGAACCAATATGGCGACCGGAAATTGAGCGTGGTTTTGCCAGATCTCCAAGCAGTTTCGCATACAGTCTACTCATCCTTGGACGGCCGCTCCCGGATATACGGACTGGGCAGTCTTGCACCACTATCAATCTAAGGTACGTCGCACGGACGTATAATGTGGAGGTATACACGTTTGAATAGGAGGGGCATACGCACAAATTGATAACTTCGACCTGAGCACATTTTTTTTTGTTTAAATACAACCGAAGCAATCGTGCATGAGAGGTTATCTGGGCGTGCGTGTGGTTTGCAGACCCGGTGTGATAAATACTCACCGGTAAGAAATTATGATTTGATCTTTTGACACCATGTAGATTCAGTAAGCTAGCTGGTACAAACTTTGAACACAAACTCGTCCTTCCTTCCTTCGTCCCCTGTCGCAGAGCTGTTTTTGCATTCAAACATGTAGATTCAATATATTTATTTCCCAGCATAAATATCTAGACTACGAAGACTGCCCGTGTCTCCACCACGCTGCAAATCCATTAATATCTCTCAAACGTGCAGCCCAAACATCACAGCACAAAGTATAACTGCGACTCGACGTTCGTTTTGGTGTTGTGGATATGCAAAATTATTGTTACGCGGAGGTTTCAAATGCCCGTGTAAATATCTCATGGACGTCCACGTAATGTAGTATGGAGCTTAGCTATCAGTATGGAGGTCAGCTATTATGTGACAGTACTGAGCTGAAAAACTGATACTATCTCCGCGTGCACGCACGCACGCACGCACGCTCGCACATGTACACACTGTATGTGCGGATCCATCCTATATCAAGTGTACATTAGCAAGGCGAACTGAGGGCCATCTGTATTACTATATCTTTCAAATCTGCAATACGAGCATATTTTCCAAATGCTCTGTATGCAGTATTAAATGATTCAAGAAGCCTAAATATAAAATCCGTGTAACCTAAACATTTACACCAGCATGCAGCAGAGGATTGAGGGGTCGGGGGGGGGGGGGCTATATTTATTTTTATTTACTATCGGTTTATTTTTCCTTACTTCCTTACTTGCGACGAGGCCACCTCCATCAACAATGCCAGCCGTTACGCGGACGGCATCACACGCACAGCCAAAGAAGGAGGCATCGAAGAAGATTCAGTCGGATCAACCACGAGCTGCAACGATCAGCCTGGAGTCGAGCACCAGAAAAACGCAAACACCGGGCGCATCCACCGCGGCGACCTCCACAGCAATGAGCGGCGACGTTCGCGAACACGCATCCGCCTCTCGCGCGCGCAGGGGAGCCCGCGGGTGGTTCCCGCAGATGCGATGCCGACCCCAAATGACAGCGACACGATCGCTGGGGTGAGTCGTAACCCTTCCATTACCGCAACGCCGCGCGTCTCGTTTCGCGAGCTTCCCCACTTTTTTTCCTCCCCACCGCGTCGACGCTTCCTCGCATTTCGAAGCTTCATTCTCGCCTTGGAAATGACTGCCGTGAGCTTGGCCCGAGGCCCACAAGCGCGCGCTCTAAAATCGCGAGGCCGACGGAATCTCGCGCAGCATACGCACGCGAGCGTACGGAAAGAAGAAACAAACAGAGCGACAGCCATCTACGACTCCCCGCAATGACAAATTACGCGAACCCTTTCAGAGACTGGCACAGGAGCAAGGAAATAACGCGAGAAACGACGCAGTGTTTGCGCCGTGCAAAAGCACTCCGAGGAGAAACATGGGCGCACGCGGAAGCGCATCTATCAAGTTGACATTTCGAACCAAAACGAGTGCGCTCGAAAGGGGTACAAGCAAAACACGCTGCGCGCCGGGCGAAATAACAAAGCACGCATCTACGGATCCATCATGTAGGAATTGACGTCGCCCCCCCGCCCCCCCCCCCCCCCCCCCCCCAGCCACCCTCTCCCACCAAGAGCAACTGCCGCTCGACAGCCAAATCGCGAACCCTTTTCCCCCGCTCGCGTAGGGAGGGCGCCCCCTCGTTGCGGGGCCGCCAACGCCGCCGCACTTATTTCGGCAGCGCCGCGCAGAAGGAGACACACGGGGAGATGACGGAAACGAAATGAACCCCCGTCTTCCCGCCGCTCTCCCACCGACGCCTTCCTCGGCCAACAGACAGCACGCGCGCGGGCGTTATGCACTGCGACCGTTCGTCCATTACTTAATGCGCTTTTGAGTGGCCTCAGTGGAGAAACCGGAGGGGAAAAGCGAAAACGAGCGGCAACCTGCGCGCGACCAGCCGAGGAAACTGAAGGAGCGGTGCGCAAACTGCGACTACATACACGGCGAACGGACAGAAAGGAAAGGCCGCGACGCAGCGACAGCGGTGTACACGTCGCTTTGCGCGAGCCACCAAATGACAACGAGCGGGCGCACGCACAACCGGCAGCGAATGTCAAAACATGGCGGCCGCCTTCCACTCCATCTGGCCGAGTCCGTTTTCCCGCGGTCGCGCGCGCACCTCCTCCCCCTTCTTCTTCCCCTTGCGGGAGGCGCACTCGGCCACTTCTTCCTCCGACTCCCTCCTCCGGGAAGACATCGAATGCTAACAAGTAGCGAATGGCAGCTACTAGGACGGCACTGAAAACACACGGAGAACAAGCCGACAAGGAAGAGACGACTATTGGGCGGCGGTGAGGGAAATAAGGCGCGGGTGAGGGGAGGATGCGAAGAGGGCGGGAAGACGAACAGCGAGAAAAAAAAAATGTGAGGGAGGCGAAGGGAGCCGCTGGTGTTTCCATGGGAACACGTTCACCAACGCCCGCCTCTGATTGGCGCACGCTGCGCACGTCGGCGGACAGGGAGAGGGAGAACACGGAGAAGGCATATAAAGAGAAAAGGGAAAGCCCAGAGACAAAGGGAGGCGAGTGAAAGGAAAGAGGAGTGGGAGACAGAAAGACACGGCACTCGATACAGAATGCATCCCGGGAAATGCACGCAACGAGATGGGCAAGGAGAGAGCGAAGGAAGGGGGGAGGCACCGGGCCGAGAACAAACGAGCGGAGGGAAATGACAAGGTGGGCATAAGTATCTCCTCATGATCACACATATACGGCCATATAAAAGCTGTGGGCGAGCTAACACGGCGCGAGCGCATTTATTCATAAAGCACAGGCGTGTCGACGAATGGGCAGCGACGAGGTGCGCCAGCAGCAAGAACGGCGAGGTAGTCGTGCGCCAGAAGGTATCGCGCAAGCAAGTCGCCAAAAGAACGGAAAGGAAAGGCGGGCGCTGAGAGCGGATATGAAATATCTAAAACGCACCGCAGTGACAGCGCGCGCATGAAACGGCAACAAGCGACGCGGCGTCAGTCAGCAGCCAGTGCTGCATGCTTGACGCTCGTATTCAAGGATGCACGGCACGAAATGTTCGTGAGACGGCGCCGATCGGAAAATAAAGGCCCGTTTCGTCCGAGAATAAACAAATAAACAGCCCGGTTGGTGCGCGCACGGACAAACAGCCGAACTGACGACAGCGCGCTTGGCGCCAAGAAACAAACGACGTTTGCAAGTGCGCGTTCACTCGAGGCATAAAAGACGACTCTATTACCGCGCGGGAAAAACAGTGGCCCGTACGGTACGCTGTTCGTAGGAGGAGGCAAATGATTCCGAGCAGCGTTTCCAATTAACGCTGCTCGGAACCTGAATTTCACCTGGAAGCGAACCGACGCATAATTTATAGGCTGCGCATTGCGGTCGGTATAAAATGAGCGCTCAAGGAAAACAGGCGCAAGAAATATAATCAGAGCCCGAACAGACAGTCATATCAGCAATGCCAGAGACCTACTCGCACATAAAAAATGAAGGCGATCGCCTCGCGTAGTTCATTTGCGCTAGCCACAACACGTTGCAGGGAAAGAAGACGTCGCGCAAATGCGCTGTACAACGCCCATTATGCCGATGACGCAGCGATACGGACGTATTAACTGCAGCTGCAAATCTACGAAAGGCGACCAACGCGTTCATCTTACAACACGGAGCCAGTGAAGCGAAAATTCGTCTGCCTCAAGCATGCATCAGGCAGCAAAAAGAAAGAAAGAAAGAATAACACGCGAGCGGAATCGTATTTCCGTAACTACCTAATTCTCGCTCATAAGAAGCCTCACAAAACAATATGACATCACCAAAAGACGGGCGGAACACGATAATATGGTACGGTGAGAAGAAACGAACTCAATCCACAAGGCAGCGCGATTTCTTCGGGCATAAGTAATTTACGACAAACGAGACGATATTTTGACGGAGCCTCATTACACTCCGCATCCATTATTGCTCTTTTCCTGCGAGCGTCCTCTTCGCTCTTGAGCCTCTGTTATTCCACTGCCGCTTTTTCTTCCGACTGCGCAAGGGCTGTGCGCTTCTTTGCCGAACGGTTTGCGATAAGAACATTCTTTTGTGCCTTCGAAAAAGCTGGCGCAAAGCGAAGCACGGTCCAGGCAGTGCGACGGCAAAGCTATGAAAAGATATTTTGCTAAAAATGCAACTCCGCTGCTTGAGAAATATGAGGAGCGATGTACTAAAGAGGCACACCGAGGGGAAAAAAAAAACTACACAAAAGGGCGGCGGCTAGAGACAGCGCGGGCGAGGGGGAGAGATAAGCCCGACGGAAGGAAAGTATTTCTATGACTCGGAGCGGAGCTCGGCGCAGTCCCCTCCGCGCTTCGCTTCCCCGGAATTTTCATTCCTCATTGTTTCCCGCGTGCTTCCTTTTAATGCTCCCATCTTCCATTTTATGCCACACGCGGTACTTTCTTGTTCCCTTTCCCCGTTGCCCGGAGTGCCCTCACCCTCGCGCCGGACCCCCCCGGAGTCATTTATTCTATATTCCTCCCTCGCAGGCCGCACAGCCTGTTTCGACCGTTTTTAAGGCTCATTTATAACGAACGAAGAGAGCAGCAGAAAGCACCAGGCAATTGGGAACCAGCAAGTACGGGGGAATGGAGCAGCGAGGATACGAAGCCATTTCTAAATTTATCTAAGCAAAAAGCAGATTGATTCTTTCCGCGCGTACTGGTGCAGTTTACGACCCCGAGAAGCCCCTCAGCCTTGCTCGCCGGATCCTTCCATACTGCCTGCCTGCTGCATGTCGCGCGTGCCTTGTTTTTCCCCTCGCATATATTCCAGGCCGAGCCCTCGCTTTTTCGACAGCGAGATCGATACACAAGCTCCCCCCCTCCCCCTCCGGCGGCGCTCTTTCCCCCGTAGGCCTCGTCTCCCCTGTCCGCCCCCTTTGCCTTTTCCCTACTCCCCATCCCGGTTTAGCATAAAATAATCCAGCCTAAGCCATCGAGCAGAACATCAACTACACTCATCATCGTCATTTTATACTGCCGAGCGGGAAGGGAGAGGGCTTTTCTTCTCGCGTGCTCGCGATCACTATTACAGCGCTCGCGAGCCTGGCCTGTAGCGCAGACTGACGGCAGAACAGCGCGTGCAGTCAGAGGAAGGCACAGATGCGCTCCATCAGCGCTGGCGAGCACTGCGCCACAATTACTGGACGAGCCGGCGAAATCTCTCTCCGCACGTCAGCTCAACGTGCGCGCAAGGCTGAGCCGCTGCGAGTCGTCCAGTTCCTTTCGACGACGTGCTAGCTATTTAACAAGCCGCACACTGTGCTTGATTACTACTCATTTCTCGCGCGGCTGCAAAGATGCGCTGAAAGCAGTGAACCAGAAGCATGCTCAACGCCATCGGGACCCCAATTATGCGAGAGGGCTTTTTTTTTCTTTTTGTTACGCGAGATACACGTCGACAGGAGCAGTGAAAACGAAACTTTCAGGCTCTACGAAAGCGAACTGCAGACATATTTACAAAAGCGTTGCACGGTTTACCCGCCCTGTTTCCTACCACACTTCGTTCAGGCCAGACTTTGTTTAGGCTTTGGACACGGATGTCCACGACCAAAAATATACACTGAGCGTTCAAACATAGCGAGTTGAGCATTACCATGGACAGATGCAAATCTAACTGCACTCGCAAAGTTTCTTAAACCGTCTGTGTTCATCAATAATTAAAGCAAGAAGCGAACTTCATCCAAACTTAACAGCGCTGTTCCGCATATTTATTAAAACAGCTCCAGAATAAAAAAAAAAGAAAATTCGCACAGACATTCAACCTCGTTTGAAAAAAAAAAAATACCGCGCAAGGAACACGTGCACTTTTTCCCCGGCTCCTATCTGTACTCGGGACCTTTCGAACGTAGTAGCCTCACCGGGACGGGCTATGCTTCGGTGATTACAGGCGCCGTCTGTCCAGCGAACGTGCACGGGTACAACGGACGGCGTTGGATGTCCGACGACCGTCCGGCCTCTCCTCCTCCTCCGCCCTCTCTCCCGCGGCGAGCGCCCCCAACCCTGCCTTCCGGATCTTCCTATTTAATGTGACATGCGGCGCGCGGGCGCGGGCCGCATATCACGACGGGCCTACGGCACCAAGACAAAGGGGCCCTCCGATGATTGCTATTTACGCCCAGTGCGCTTCTGAATCATTTCGAAGAATAAGCATGAGCGCCGTTTATTCCCCCCCCCCCCCCGGCCCCCCCTCCCATTGCGTTATTTCTTCTTACTCTCAAAATCGTGCCAGAAATGTGAAGTCTCGCTCAGAGTAAGTGAAACGAAGAAACAAAACTCCGCCAGCCAGCCAACGTTTTTGTCAGTTCAATCCCACTACTCCGCGAATGGTAATAAAGACTTCATGAATTATGCGCACAATATTAAGCATTAGGCAACTCGTATCGACCGTTTCTCGTCTCCTTCCCGAGGTTTCGCTCGTTCGCCCCCTTTTTATGAGGCGCACTCTTTTCGCTTTATATATATTTTTAACTTTACCTCGTCTACTCCAGCATTGATCCAACTTCGCGATACGTGCGAGCGCTGTTGCCCTCCGCTTCTCCAAGACCTGGGTTACACTTTTCAACCCAGCACTGACGACTGAGAAACAAATCGTATAATGCCTACTGAAGTCGCGAAGCAGCTGACGCGTGTCCGTCGAGCGCAATTTCTTCGCTTCAGTTACAGAACCATTGCAATCGAGCGACGTTGCAAGCAGTCAGAATGTAACCTCAGCGCAGGAAAGTAAATCTCCAAAAACACTGAGTGAGCCGTCTAGCCCGCACCCTCCACTGAGACAGCGCGCTTTTTTTTTTGTTCTGAACTGAACAGCAGAATTACAGACGCTATAGCGAAGTTTTCACAAACACTGGACAACGGCGAATTTCAGACGTGGTAATGCAATACCGGTTATTTCGTTATATATGCGGGCCTTCGGGCCGCGCATCGATATAGGTGGGTTCGGATTTCTCGTTGCAAAAAGGTCTGGCGCAGGTTTCCGACTTTTCAGAGACCCGCCGGCTGTTTTCCGTCAGCCAGCTTTCACATGAGGCATTTCGTTACGCTTTCACATGAGGCATTTCGTTACATATCTCTTCGTTCGCCAGCTTTTCATAGCTAACAGCGTTCGGCCTCACCAGCGTGGCGCGGAAGCAACTCTGTTATAAGCTTCGCCTTGCGCGTGTTCAAAACGAGCCGTTACTCAATCGTCTGCGGAGATTTGCGCTATGTGGTCAAAGGATGAAAACACCGCCGCCACAACGCCCACAGAGACCACCAATACTCAAGAACAAGGTCACATCAAACCAGCACGCAACAACTGCACTAGAACGAATGGAGCCCATATTGATATAATTTATCTGTGATATACCTTGAGACAATAATACCCGCTGAAAAATTTCAGTATTACAAAAAAAAAAAACAACGCGGTGTGCAATAACACCAAAATGAAGCGTTGGATGCACGCACGTCGGCTGGACCATGTGCATGCTAGACAGCAGAGCGCAGACCTGGTCACAGTGCTACTAGTCATGGCACCTATGTGCCTTTATAATTATGTGGTTTAACTTGACTGATTCATAGAGGTTAAATATCATCATCTTCTTCGGCCCGGTTACGTCGATGGCAACACAAAGGCCTCTGCCAATGGTCTTCAATAAACCCCGCACTGCTTAGGCTGTGGCCACCCTGTCCCCGCAGATTTCCTAATCGTGCGGTGAGTATCTGCAAAGCCTTTCACTAAATCTTCCTCAAAAGTGCAGAACTGAATTGATTTCTTGAAAACCTCCAGAATTTTTTTTTTTTAGTGAGGTGCTCCACCCGAATACAGTGACTGAGAAGCCAACTCAGCAAGCTAGGTTAAATCACTTAAATCAGCGTATGGCCCCCGCAGGCATTTAGGTGCCACGTCCGAAGAGCGACAGCGTTGAATACCTCGCAGTTACCTTGTCGTGGTCGCTACTCTCGAATTACAATCCTTGATGGTGTATTCTTTCACATGAATGAGGCAACAGTTTAGTGTTTAAACTGTCAGCGTACATTGATTTAGTACTCAAACTACCCCGTGGCGATGTTCATGACGTCACAACAATAATTCGGGCTGGCTTTCAGATTTTCATCTGCTTTCTCCTAGGCCTGAACTTGCTGCTTGTCGGGATAAAAAGCAAGGCCACTGTGAGCAAGGTTCAAGGGTTCCACCCATCTTGCTTCAGAGTGAGACGCAGGGCGAATGTTCCTTCGCCATGCTTATAGTAGCACGCAAACAGAGTATTGTAACATAGCTCTACCTGGAAGTCAGCTTCCGCCAGACGCCATCTGCGCATACGGGCTTGCGAGAAGCGCGAACAGCGCAAGCGCAGATGCCCCCGAAAGGCGAACTGCGCGAGCACTCCTGCTGTCCCTGCAGAGGCACTGTTGGGTCCCCGCGTAAGCGGACGACGGCAGTGGTACCGGCATCGCGCTATGCTTAAACTACAGAGGTTTTGCATAGTGAAATCTGCGATCCATTACCTCGACACCTGCCCTATGCAGGTGCAGGTGGTGGGAACCAGTGTAGGCGGGTCGTGGATCGCACTATGCTAAATCTCGCCACTGTCCAATGTCTCGGTTGCGTACCCGAGCAAGCGGATAGCGGATCGTGCTATGCTTTATCTCTTTACTGTCTGATGTATCACGTTCCAAGGATGATGTTATCAAACCTGACGGCGCTGCAGAGTGCGCATTGACAGAAAAGGCCGTTTTACTTGAATCGGAAGGGCTGAGTCTTTGAATCAAACTCGGCCACCATCTTGAGACAAATACGCCTGTATAACGAGGGAGGAGCATTTCAAGGGCAAGGTCAGATCGATGATATTCCATGAGATATCAAATACTTTAATTTTTAATATCCTTGGTTATTTTATATATTACGCACACAGTTTTCAGTAGTCCAGCAGTGAATTTCGTTTTGGGAGGAAGCGAATATTTTGGGAGAAAAAAACTGAACGACGGGTCGTGGCAGAGGCAGCGTTTTCGCGCGCAGCACTTTTTCGCAACTTTGCAATGACGCACGAATCGAGATATACAAGGCACAATCAATATATTTTGCGCATTCAAAGTGAAAGTGAGAAAGAGTATATGGCATGTTTGTTTCCGCCGTTGTGAGAAAGTTGCTCTTTTTTGGTAGAAATTTAAAAAAAGCGCCACAAGTCTGAAGTGATGCAATATTTATAGATTTTTTTTCCCTCCGCGAGAGTCAGGCACACCTCCTTAAAGATTGCAGAATAGATAGACACCTGGGTTATAACTTACAAAATAGTGTACCGACTTTTTTTGTTATTAATCCAAATGTGGCATTTTCGAATAAAGTAGTTTTATAAAAAAACACTATAATTCTCAAAATTTCTCAGACAAGTTTCTAGAAGGCGACGAAAAAGAATCCGAAAGACCATACTGCATTATTTTGTTGCTGAAACCGCTTCTCGAGCACCGGCAAAAGAGGTTCGAAAGCAGCGAATACGCCTCCCGCTGCTCTAATTTTTCTATGACTGCCAAGATCAAGACATTTTAGATAGCACGGGCGGGAACTCAAAACCTCTCTCATATATCGTTGGACACCTGAACCGCGCCGTAAGGGAAGGTATAACCGAGGGAGTGAAAAAAGAAAGGAAGAGAGAGATGCCGTAGTGGGGGGCTCCGGATTAAATTCGACCACCTGGGGATCTTTAACGTGCACTGACATCGCATAGCACACGGGCGCCTTAGCGTTTTGCCTCCATAAAAACGCAGCCGCCGCGGTCGGGTTCGAACCCGGGAACTCAGGATGAGTAGCCGAGCGCCCGAACCACTGAGCCACCGCGGCGGGTGGACAAGGCGATGCCATATCAGTTTTTGATGGGCGCAGGAAATTCAGTGGACATTCAACGTCCGCCGGTGAAGTGTTGCAACGGCTACGGCGCCCAATTTGAACCGCCTGCGCTATTGTACCACGCCACACACTTTCGTTTTGTTTTGCCATGTTGCCAATTTCCTGTGCATATCAAAAGGTGCCTTTCGGTTTTGTGCGGAAAAAGCACCATATTTTTCTCGCGCTGCAGGGCTTTATAGGTCATCGTCTTCTCCGCGGCTACGAACTAGCCATAAGCCTTAACCACCACGCTATACCCACTAGGAATTTAATTAGCAAACGTTCGCTATCTAATTACAATTGTTATCAAAATTGCTGAGATCCACCGCGGCTGACTTCTTTTTTTTTTTTTTTTGCTGAAAAGACTCTCTTTCGAGCACCCTATTTTAGGAAGATTTGAAAACGTTCGCTGGCGCGACCGGTACATCACGAAAGTCGCACGCCTCCTGAGCGCACTCTCGGTTCTCGAGCACATCCTCTGCACCTGACTCCCCTTGCGAGAGAAAAGCTTACACACAAAGCGTACACAAACACGTAAGCTCCGATGGAAAAGCAGGGACAGGGGTAAATCGATTCTCCAATTTCGAGAGTAGCCAAGTATGAGAACGCGAAACGCGCGCAAGAGCAGCGAACCGTGCCCGAACTTGCCGCAGCATTCCTAAAGGCTTCCGCAATCGAAATCGCGACAGTGCACGTGCGCAGTGCGAAAACAAAGCGGCGCAGCCCGACCTGGGATGACTCGACGCGCGACTGCGACGCCCAATCAAGCTGCGGCATTCGCCGGATACCTCCGCCAGCACATGGACTCTGTCGCGCGCGCAGAGCAGCCTCTCTTGGAAAGAGAGCACTCGGGTGATGCGGAAAGCCACCCTTCATTCGACCAAAACACTGCGGGAAGGGGGACGGGCGCAGAGCAGAGCGTTTTGAGACATTGTCCCAAGTTTGACCGAATTCCGCCGAAACAAGCAAACGCAAGGGCACGATGCGTGGGCAGGAAACTCTGCAGTGTAGCGGTGGCTGCAATATGCGCTTGCTTGAATGCGACTTTGCATAACGTGATGCAAAGGGGCGCGCCTGTGGGCAGAAAGCTGCATTCGATAATAATTACAACTTTCGCGTCAAGCCGACGTAGACTAAAACTGTTTTTTCTTTTCTACGTTTAACAAATTGCTTGGGATGAAATGATTTTTTTGACGGTTCTGAAAATGTGAAAGATTTCCGACGGCTTTCGCGCAGATGGAATTGTCACATGAAAGGTGAAAAATACAAGGCGAAACGGCGTTCTAGTGTTAACACTGAAATGCTTGAAATCAGTGACAAAAAAAATAATTTTTTTAAAAACTATCTTCGACGCGCGCGCGAGAGGCCCAGCCATGAATCGTGTAGTTGAAATGGTCACTTAAAAAAAAAACAACAAAAGGAACTTTCGACAAAAAGAAGAATTAAAGAGGTTGGAACATGGAAGCAACATAAAACGACATCAAAAAGTGTTCAACAGAAGTGTACAAAGCTGCCATAGCTCTAAGAGGTATTCTTGGCTCTGCTGGGGCTCTCCGCAGCTCAAGCAGCTTTGCTGTCGCAAGAGGACGCTCGATCCACTCTCGCTTCACAGTAGGCCTTTGCAGCTCGTGCTGAGAGCAGCCCATAAGAACATGCTCTCAGTGACACGTGTCACACGTGAACAACGAAGAACACGCGCAGCGACGAACTACCAGGAATCAAAATCAATAAAAGTGGGCCAGTTCTCAAGTCACAACAAGGAAATGGAGCGCCGAAAACCAGGAACTTTTGCGCGCTTTTAGCGCTGAAACAGTTCATCATAAACGCTCAATACGAGCCTCTAAGAGCCTTAGAATGAAAAGAAAGCAAGAAGACAAGAAGGGAAAGGAAAGTCGGGGTCCACAAACTCCACAAAGTGTCTAAGAGGGCAGCAAGCTGTACAAACAAACAAGACGCGCCCCCGTCCCTCGGCGGTGCAGTAAGCGACACACAGCAAGCACAGCCGAATAAAAAGAGACGCACTTCCCGCCTCCCTTCCCGAAGAGGCGCCGAGTTTTTTTTTTTTTTCCACCTCCCTCGTCCCGTCTCTTGCTTTCGCCGCACATCGCAGCCAGCCTGGCGGAAACGGGAGATTTCCGCGCGAGCGAATGCAAAGTGACTTTGGTTAAAGGCGTCTTTTCGGCCTGGGAGCTGGCAACACTGTCACCTCCTCTTTGGAAGCGTCGCGAGCGATTTGGAAATTCCGCGCGCGAAGACGCCGGCGGCATAAAAGCTTCGCTGCCCTTCCCCGCGGCGGAAGAGAGGGAGGAGGAGGCGCTCGGCGAGGCACCTGCTCGCAGAAATGAACGCCCCCGTTGTTTAACGTTTCAAAGGCCTCGCAGCACTGTTTGCTTCCAGCTTTTCCGGAGTGCGCGCGGTCCTCCCAACCTCATTTTCAGGACGCGTCCCCTCGCACTGCCTCCTCCGAGCACGCTATCCCAACCGGGTCCTTTCATTTTTATTCTTCCTAATGCTCAAGGAAAGCCAGTTGGCAAGCGGTGTGTACATAGCAGTGCGAATCGTGGCCAGTGCGTTCAGCGGTCCACTGCGAGAGCCTTGTTCTTTCTATGCGCTCTTCGTTGCCACATGTGGCAAGATGAAAATGCAGGCAGGCTGGCCCCCTTGTAAAGGGATAGGACGGATGAAAAAGGGAAGACAGATGGGACTGAAGAAGAGCTTAAATGGCGGATGCGAACAGCGTGCGGGCGCTGTCGCAGACTTGGCGGGGAGCGGAGCAGCGCGTGACAATCCGAGGACGCCGTCCGGGCCGTCAAGTGCAGAGCCCAGCACTTGCCATGCAAGCAGTGAAGCGAGGGCTCATACAAAACGCTAGATCGTCTCGGCGCACGAACAGCGGTCGGCCACGCAAGTGACAAAATGAATGCCTTCGGTAATAGCGGAAATGCGGTTACGGTTTCGAATATGTGTCGCTGATGACAGTCCGGAGTTTGGTTAGTCGGTGAAGCGGCCCGCGCGTGCTCTTTCTTGTCCCGTACCTACCCGCTGTTTTTTCGTCATGTACCGCTGGGTGCACAAAGGAGGCGTAATCAGCCAGCGCACCTAGTCGACCCGCCAATAGGTTCCCGAGTTTCAGGCGAACGAAAAATAACGAACAAATCAAGACTAAAAGAAAAAGGACAAGAACAGCACGGAAGAGCGAGGCTAAGACGTCGCATCACAGCCTCCAACCAAGTCTCCACAAGGAAATGTCTTGGTTTTGTGGCTGCACTACCAGCCGCACAGACAATGGACACAATGTTTCTCGCAAAGTCACATTTCTCGGGGCAGAGCTGCAAATGAGACGACTATCTGAACTTGCAGACTCACACAGTGGTGACGTGATCAAACTTTCGTCACGAGAAAGCGGTAGAATCGTCGCAAACTATGCGAAACGTTTCCTGCTTTGTAAACACCGATCGCACTCACGGTGCGGGTGAGTTAATTACTATATCAAGCACCGAAGCAGGGCAGAATGGTGGGCCTGTTGGTATGGCATGTTGAAGAAGAAATATACCCAGCCAAAAAAAAGAACACACAAGGACAGAACAACACAGGTCAACGGCTGTGTCGTTCTCTCCTTGTGTGTTTTTTTTTTGCTGGTACATTTCTTCTTTAACAAGAGTTACTATATGTAACAATCTGCACATTTTATGGCATCACCAAACACGACAACTGCATTCTAAAAAGGACGGAACATGTCTAGTACGAATCCCTCGCATACATGCTCTCTCTGCTAGCGCTGTTTCCACTGTAATTTATAGCTTCGCATGCTTTGCATTTGTAGAACAGCTTGAAAAATCACACGCGGACAAAAACTTTCACCGCAGCAAGCGGAAAAAAAACCATCCCACTGCTGCTATTGGCTTGTGTGAGATATTTTTGAATGACCGAATATGTGTATTAATATCTAAGCGATGTCGAATAAGTCGGAACTGCTGAAACATTGCAAGAGCACGTAGAGGAAAATGGAAAGGGGGGGAGGGGGTAGATCGGACGGATGACCATTTGTAGTGTTTCAAAAGCAAGTAAGCAACAACAACAACGACACCACACGGCAACCGGCCAGGACTGTAGAACTGTAGCCTACACTTATGGCAACAACGTCAGTGAAAACTAACACAATCTACGCAAGACAGGCGGCAGGATTTTCGTCCATTTCCAAAATTTGCGGCCAAAAGTTCCAAGCACATCGTTTATTTTCGAGCAAACTCCAATAATTGGCGGCAGGGCGAAAAAATTCAAAAAATTAGCGAGCGCTAGCCGCTCCCTCTGCTTCAGCTGTCGGTGGTGACGCTAGCTTCGCACCGACCGGGAAGGGACGAGGGCCACTCAGCACCGGCCTCCGCTACAAACAGATGTCGCGGTAGTCGCGGGGCGCACGCGCCACGCACGCACACACGCGCCACACGTACACGAGGTGCCAGCAGCCGTGGCGCGCGCAGCGACATGTCGCAAATGGTATACTTGTTTCCATTTTATCGACGGCTGCTCCGCGGGCGAATCTTCTTTCTTTTTTGCTCTCCCTGTTGTTCTGTGCATACTTTTCGACGCAGACAGAAGCGGGTCGCACGCGCGCTTCCCAGCGATCATTCCACGGTAACGAAAGTTCCCCCTCTCCCTCCTCCGGCTTCCCGAGCGGGCGTCCCTCTCCACCGCGGGAGCCTCTCCCCGCTTCCCTTTTGTGGCTCGAGTCCCCATCTCATCCGGTGACGTGAAGGAATTCCCCGGGCGAACCGAAATTGGAATAATTTAGACTGATTCCTGTCCTCTTCGCGCTCGCGGTGCGCACCAGCGCGCATAAAACGCACCGCTTCCCGACCCCGAACGCGCGAAGCAGCCGCATGCGTATACGTATTATACTATAAGTCTCCCCGCTCCAACTTTTGCTCGCGTTTTCACTACAAAAAGCGCCGAAACTGCAGCCTGAAATAAAGCGCGACGAGAGAAACTACACGAGGAAGAGGACATGGCTCCTCTGGGATGACGTCTGCAGCACTCGGCTGGTGTTTCAGCTTCTTCAGCGCCGCCAAACGGATACAAAATGCCACTGCTGGTCACAAAACCTAAAGTAAAATTTCGCAGAGATCACCAGAGCTCGACCTCGACCGAATTTCCTGTCCGGCTTCTACAGCCGCTTTTTGGGAGGGGCTGCAGGCTGAAAGAGAGAGAGGCTCGAAAAGCGCTCTTGACGACAGACAAACACTGCATGCAAACGTATGCAGCACTCTGGTGCACCTTCTGACACTTCCTGCGCAGAATTGGTTCCAGACCGCTGGTATTACAACTACTTCTATGCGCAGCACCGTTACCTTACCAGGCGTTCTCTATAGGTGGGCAGCAAAAGGATCTTGCCGACGCTTATGCACTGGCACGAAATGAAGCCAAACCAAACTGCTTTTTATTGCCGTTATTGCTCCGGGAATGCATTAATTACATCGAGTGGATCTAAACTCGCCGTGAGAAGGACGTCTTGGACATCAAGATCGCAGAAGCTTCTACTGCCATCTACTCCCTGCCAGGCTAAACCGCTTTCTGTGAATGTCGGTCGCGCGCTGTCCCGGACCTTCGGCTAGCGAGCGGCCGGCACCTTACGCAGCCAGAGCTACCAGCGGAGCTGCCCACTAGACACAAGCAACACAAGCATCTAGACACATAGGCCTTAACATCGAGTCCTATTAGCATTCATTAACAAAACGAGGCAATACATTTTTTGTTTAATCTATGCCAAAGGGCGAATTTGCGCAACAAAAAAAAGGTGTGGTCGGAAGCTATACGTGCGCGATAAGAGTTACATGGACTTTGCCATGTAAACACCGCCCCCCCCCCCCCCTCTTGTCCCCAGAATTCATGCCTGCCTTCAACATACAAACCCCAAACACAAATCTGTTGCATTCTACGTCTTTTCAGAAAGCGCTCGACCACGCAGCATTTGTGACTTGCACGATAACGGCATTATAAGCCTCATGGAAACTAGAAAAAAAAAACAAGGATAGCAGGGACATAAAAAAGAAAAATGAAGAATCACTCGCTCTGATGCTGCTGCAGCAGCACAGTCGAAAGACGAAGGCCAGGGCTCTTCTTCCCGCAGAGCAGAGTGCCCACGCATTTCCAACTGCGTGCAGTCCAGACAAGCAGCGACAGCTAATTGTGGATGACTAGCAGCAGCAGCAACGGGGCGTTTCAACTGCTTCAGTGCCGGTCAGCCCTTTCTGAGGATGAGTAGAGGGCGTGACAACGCCAGGCATGCCCGCGCGAACAACACGTCGCCGATTATTTATGCTGTGTGCGGGGCATTTCCGCCAAGAGCCAGGGCGACAGTATACCTGCCTGAACCATTTAGGAGCAGCAGGTTAACTACGCTAACTTCAAATTCTTTTGCTCAGCGAGCACGGCGTGCTTCTTTCAACACGTCGCCAAGTGGTCCGACGACGGTTGCAAGGAACAAGGAAATGAGTTTGTTTGGCCCAGATCTATAGTTTCACGTACATTTTCATACCTGAGAAGAGGTCGTAGGGGCTAGGACTCTTTGTTCAATAGAGGGGAGAGCTGTGACCTGTTTAACTCGAAAGAGCTGAAAACATCAACACGGGAGACAAGAAAGAGCAGCAGAATAAGGAAATTGTGCTGCTTCACGAGAACAGTGGAATTAGGATTTAGAGAGAAAGCATGGAAACTCGCCACAGCGCTGGCGATCGAACTCACAACAACCGCGAGTCGCGTGCGGTGCTCTGCCGGGCTATCGGGGCCCGGGCATCATGAAACGAGCCCATAACCTTAATCGAGAGTTGCATGGTCAGTGGTACGCTCCTGACAAAGACAGCGATTGTATCACGGCATGCTCTGGCAAAATGCTACACGCGATAAAATTTCATTTGATAAAAGTGTTCTGAAGGAGGCAACAGATATTTACGTCGCTCGAAACGGCCGACACGTCCAAAACGGTATATATGCTTTAAGAATTGTAACTATAATCTCCGCCCCCCCCCCCCCCCCCCCCAAAAGGCAACAAGTGAACAGGAATAATGGCGTGTATAGTGACCTCCAACTGAATTGCTAAGAACAAAAAAAAAACCACAGCAACGTCCCCCCCACACACACACACACACGAACGCACATGCGCGCACGCAATGGCAGCGCACACTTCATCTTAAAAACATATCAAGACACCCTAAACATATTCTTTCCTCTCTTTTTTTCCACGGTCAGTGCGCTCTATGCATAAAACAAGCGAAGCAGAGCCTCCCTTCTTTCGTGTCCCACTGCACATTTACAAGTATTTGAAGAATTGAAGAAGTAGGGAACGAAAGTAATGAAAAGCACAATACTTTTTCCATCTCATTCTGCTGAAAGAACCCACCAGCGGCTACGAGGAGAATAATCTGCAGCTTGCGAAAAGAGGCGCCACGGAGACGCGCAGCACATTAAATCTACATCGGCGTCTTCGCGGCATAATAAAACGCCCAGAAATTCGGTGTCCTCCAGTTTCTGAATGTGCAATATCTATGAGCAGTACCCGGTTCCAGCGAGGAAGATTACATGCGAGTGTATCTGCGATAAATGACAGGCGGCAGCCACGCTACAAGTGCGGGAATAATTTCGAGCCAGCACGGCGAACAACGAGACGGAGGACTCGTAATATGCGCCAGCGGTGGAATATTAATATCTTTATACCAGGAGGGGCGACTCCGTTCTCCCTGAGCAGTGTGTAAGAACGGTGTGCGCTCAACTTCGCTGGTGTCTGCCTCTGCAGCTCCAGGCCAAGGAACACTGGGCGACAGTCCCCACGTCACAAAACAACCACTGAAGACGCGCGCTAAGCTGGGCATCCTCCCAACGCCGACAATTCTGACAGTTATTGTCGTAACATCCACGCACCAGAAGTTTGGGCCATTGCATCGAAACGCCGAAGCGTCCACGGTGTCATACCCAACTTTCACAGCACTCCACAAACCCACCGTGCATTTTCTTTCTTTGCTACGCGGATGATCATTTGCGAAAAGCGTGAAGGATGGGAAGACGGCAGGCAGGGACAACTAAATGTGCACGAAACAGGCCTCGACGATGCGAGGTTATTTCTGAATAGCGTATACTTCGCGCTGTTCGACCAATGACCACACATCAACAAGCCCAATTGCACACACTTGCGCATATTATCACGTACAAATCCAACTGCAACAGATTGGCAGAACCTCCTTCCTTCTACCCAGACTGAAATCAGGAAGACTTCCGCAGCTATGAGATCTCTACGCAAGGTTACCCTCCATCTCCCGGAACCTCCACTGAATCTAGAAACAACCTTTTTCACTTCAGTGCTGGAAAACTTGCCAGCAAGAAACAGTTTTATGGTTTTATGGGGTCTTAACGTCCCAAAGCGACTCACGCTACGAGGGACGCCGTAGTGGAGGGCTCCGGATAATTTCGACCATGCCTGGGGTTCTTTAACGTGCACCGACATCGCACAGCACACGGGCCTCTATAGCATTTCGCGTCCATCGAAATTAGACCGCCGTGGCCGGGATCGAACCCGCGTGTTTCGGGCTAGCAGCTGAGCGCCATAACCACTGAGCCACCGCGGCGGCTGCCGAGAAAAATACATTTCATTTCATCGCCAGGAACCTAAAAATTACCGACAATGTATAGATAGCACGCTGTTTCAAAAACTGCTTCGACAGAATGGGTGATCAGAATTCCGCGTGAAATTGTTTATTCGATAAACGTGCCATGAGTAAATTGCTTTACGGCCACGCGCCTATGTTTCTCATCGAGCGGTTATCACACCTGCTTGCAAAACACTTTCTGCGAATTGTAGGCAAGAAGGGTGCGGCCGACATTCATTTGGTTGACCATTCTATGAAACGTCTCAGTAGAGCGTCGATATCACTTGCTTGTACCCCACGTGCGCTCCGAGCCAGTGATCGCTGCTCAGGCAACGCCTCAATGCTCTTTGCACAAAACCTCGCTCGGAAACCACTCAGCGTAACGGCCGGCGCAGTGCCACGCAGACGCGTTTCAAATGCACGAATGGACCCCTATAGGGATACCAGTTCGGCGCGAACGAATGTGCAAGCATGCGAGCACTAGAGTCGGGCAGTCTAACGCGCTGGCTTCCGGTGCCATTGGCGGCTGATTCGAATCCCACTGGAGCCTCAGAGGTTATCTCTCCGTGCCACACGGCCTCGGACACGAGCTCCTGCCTTGCTTATGGGGCTACGCACAACGAATTAAAGTCTGCAATTAGCCTCACAGGCGAGTGACTGAAAAGCTACTGCTGTGGGCTTCGTTTAGTGAAAACACAAAATTTCCAGCGGTCGATAAATAACAGACATGTGGTCAGATTCACTTCTGTTGGCTTCCCCGTCGATGGGACACCAGCGCGAATTTTGCTACAAGGGCGGTATGTTCCCGCACGGGCAGGAAAAGGTGGCCTGTTACGCGGAAGGCGGCAGCAAACCAGTCGGCCGATGCCAGCTGTCCCATGGTCAAGGAGTCGGGCGATGCTAGGTGCTCGCAAAGCGCATCGCTGTTCCTCGCGGCGTCGTGACGCGCCCGCGCATTTGCTCCGCAGCCGAGGTGCGCACCACGCACGCACGGGGTTCCCGCCCCTCGGCCGGACATTTAGGCCCCACAGCCGAGTGAGATCAATAATCGAGCGCATCATCGATTCCGCCCATATACTTCTACGTGAGACGCCGGCGAGCGCTTTCTTTTCATTATTATTATTATTTTGTGACCCCGACGAAAACTCCAAGCGCCGGGGGCGCCGCGGACAGGCATCGTCGCCCTTTGATTGGATTACGCGCACGGTTCAGAGCTCAGCGCGCACGCCGACCGGTTTAAAACTGGCGGAGGATCCCTGTTTACCGGAGAGGAACGCGCTGCCCAGGGCGGCGACGGCCCGTGCCGCCCAGCTGCAAGAAATCGTGGCCGCTACCAAGGACAGCTTCTGAACCCCAGCCCACCGACGAGCAGCAGCAGCAGCAGCCAACCACGCGGCCAGCGAAAGCGGATGACGCGGGCCTCGGGCCGTATTAGACAACAGCTGCAGCGGCTGTGTTTGCGCCGCAAACACGCGCGCGCTCGCTCAGCCCGTCTGTTCGCTGCGCGCGAGGCATTAATTGTGAGCGACAAATGGAGGCCCGCTGACAGCACCACGACGCCTCCCCGTCTGTCCGGTGCCCTAAACTTGCGCACAATCCGCGCCGTGCTAAGACCCGGAGCCAGAAAGCGACCGGAAGATGTAAAGCCGCAAAGAAGGCGCAGGAAAAGCTTGCACTCAAGTTTGGTGACACCCACTCAGCCGTTGGCGGTCGGCTTCGGAGGGCCTCACTCGACTGTCGATAAAAGCAGACAGCTCTTAGCCTGAGGACTTCCGAGAAAAACCCGCTTTTCGCTTCTGAATGGAATCGATGGCGGACAGTTTGCAATGCAGAACGTATCGAGACTCGGGTTCTGGAAGAGAATCTGCTTTGTACGATTTTTCGACTGGGTATAAAAAAGACCAGGGAAAGCAGCACTACACATTGGTTGCATCAAAGTTAGCACGCGCGCACTTTCATATTCAGTATTCTCAAACAATGCAAAGGAGAACCTTTGGTTCATAAATGTTCAAGGTAAAACCGTTCATAGGCGTACATACATAAAAATACCAAATCAACTCCGCACCAGTGCAAGGCAGAAAGACATGCTTAGTACGCTGCGCCTCCTCTTGTCTGGAGCTCGGAAGCATATTAGTGCGAGAGCACTAATCCGGAGGTTCACCACCTAGCAAAGTCGTCTAGTGTATGTCCTAGAAGCTGGCCTAGCGCGAGCGCTCCGTCCCGTGGCACTGGCCGCTCTTTGTCGCCATCTACGCAGCACAATCCGTGATTCGCACAGATTCGAATGCAGTGAACATTCTCTGTAGATTTCTCGAAGTTTCCTCTCTCCCTCTATTGTTTGTCTACTGTAAACACGGAGGGAACGCAGAGCGGGTGACGCCATCCTCATAGCTACACAGGCTGTATGCATTTCTAATATTACATTTATATTCAAACGACGCAACCTGCATATCGCTTCTCGAAGCCATCAAAGTCACAAAGGCACCACGCGGTAATGTCGACGGCGGCGATACATTACTCCCAGCTGATGCTATAGACTTTCAAAGAATATGAAACCTAATAATGCTACACCACTGATTGACAGAGATGCGCTTTTCGATGTGCTATCTCAATACAGCATCCACATCGACTGCTGACGTTGCTCACGTATACACAAGGTTTGTGTATTTGCAGAAAAGCTGACTTGAAAATATTTGTACATTCAGCATCGCGCAGCCGGTCCAACGAGCGATGCCCGGTTGAGCGACCTCAATATTCTCACAAGCATACGCCTCTGAGCGCTCACCACCACGGGCTGTATGTGGAGAACCGCTTGAAAAATACGATATACATCCTGTACGAACAGCTGAACATACATATCTTCCAGCAGCAAAAAAAAAGAACAGTAGATGGGGTCAATCGTGAGCCCTTCAACAAATGGGACCGATGAAAGAATCTTCACAGACAAGGGCACCACACAAAGACAAGCGTTTCTGTGTTTCCCATAACAAAGGCCGAGCTTTAAAAACAAAAACGCATTGTGCTAGGATGAAACGAAGTGCTGGTGGCCGCCTCGCACAAGTAGAAGCATATGGCCCTCATAATAAACTGCCTAATTAATAAACATTAAACCAACGGAGATGCGCGAAAGCGTTACAGCTAGATCGTCTTATTTAGTTCCGCGTCTTTACGAGCTGTTCTTACAATAGAAAACGTGCGCAAATGCCCAATTTGAATCAAGTGCGCAACGCATAATGGGCACTCCACGAAAGTAGCGCCAAGTTCTTACGGGATCCTCATGCCCTGCAGGAAGTGTAACCAGCGACAGGTGTTACCAGTCGCTTTGAGCAAGCAAGATATGCTCTACAGCTATCAGAAAGGGCATTTGAAACAATGTAATTTTACGTGCCAAAGACGATGAAGCGGCTAAGGCACACTGTAGCGCAGGGGCTACAAATTATGATTGACAGATTATTAGCCAGTTCGTTACTGAACTTTTTAATAACTCAATAAGCGTGAAAAAAAGGAAGAAAGTTCACCCAGAAAGTTACTGTTCGTAAAGACAAACCAGAAATGGTGCCTTCAGCCGTGAGATACAGCTTGTATACTTGAATTCCGTGTTTCACAGAAACTGCTCCCGGACACTTGACCCGAGGTTTGGAAAGCTCTCTAGGCACTCCTTCAATTACTAAGCTGCTTGGGCCCCAACTCACCGAAGTAATTAGATACAATCACTAAAACGCCTTTATAGAAACGTGTGTGTATATATTGGCCCATGTCCTCAGTTCACTCCGTAATACATTGCTCTTTCTTACCTTCTCACTGAGTGCAAACCAGCAGGCTGCAGAATGACACATCTCGGCCCAACCCCTGCCTTTCGTTACAAATAAGCCCCCCCCCCCCCCTCCCCCCCTCTCTCTTCCCATGAAGTGCGCAAAAAGTTGCAGCAGAACGAGGTTACAGCCATTCGTGCACGCTGATACCGAGCGACCATGTTCAACTGTAGAGGCACCGTGGTAACAGGCAGTGGTAACCGCCTTCAAATGTGCCGCGGTCTATCTGGAACTGTAACGGGCCTTTTTTTTTTACGGGTCGACAAAATACTGGACTACAGTGAACATTTTCATACACTCAAATGAAACTTCCAAGAACCTCATAAAAGCCTTTAGCATTCTTATATTTTCTCATTTATTTACGTTTATCCGGTACTAAACAAATCTCTCTCTCTCTCTCTCTCTCTCTCTCTCTCTCTCTCTCTCTCTCTCTCTCACACACACACACACACACACACACACACACACACACACACACACACACACACACACACACACACACACACACACACACACACACACACACACACACACACACACACACACACACACACACACACACACACACACACACACACACACACACACACGCGCGCGCGCTGAAGTCCTATAGTCCTATTCTAACGAATTCGCTGCATTCGAATTATCGTTTTATTCGAAATCTCGAAGTCTGCCAAGGTCCCGACCAAACTGCAACTTTTGCACAGAATTAATCGCAGTGTAGCGGATACTCCGCTTGCATATAGGGGTTGGACTTTAAGGTTTTTATTTTTTTGTAGAATTCGGCACTTTTGTCGGTGTTTATTTCAGAATTCGCAGTTTTAGTTTTTTTCAGCGAATAATATTTTCGACGGATGAATTAGCTGTTTTTCGCGGTGATATGACGGGGTATTCCTGTGCGGTCAAAAGTCATTTTTATACAGGCCGAACATTCTATTTACAGTAATTAACGCAAGAATTGCATTTAGAGCTGTACTTGCAGAAGGAAATGCTGCCGGCATTAAAAAAAAATACCTGTGGTTTAGCTTTGGTTAAACCTGGTAAGAAGCGAAAGAAATCTCCGACTCTGCGTCGCTGGTTAGACGTACCGCCAGAAGTACTTTCTGCTGTTTCTTCGCAGTAGCACTCTTCCGTCGTTTCTCGACGCGTGTCGCACGCTCTTCTTCTGTCTCTTCGGCACGGCGTTTCTTCCTAGCCTTATTGAAACGTTGAAGCGTCGCTTTCCGACGCGCTATCACGGCACGATGTTCTTCCTCCTCCATAGCGAGACCGGTTTCTACCCCCACCGACTCGCCGTTAGTATCAGTGGCGCCTCCTCCTTGTAGAATTTGTAGAGGAATCAAATACATTAATCATAATTGCATTGCCAATGCTATTGCTTATTAGATGCTGCTAACAAAGTCTTGAACGCTACGCACTGTCTAGACAAGTAGAATATCTATTTTTCATAAAAGAACATCTCCGTATGTCCAAAAAGCTGTGGCAGAAATAACTGATATCAATGCTTCCATCTTTTTTTGCCTATTTAGTAAGTAAAGAAACTGTCTCATGAATTTTAGAACTATATTAGTTGGAAACCGGCAAAGTGGTGCATGTCCCTGGTATGAATAATCAAGTTCACGACAAATACTTTAACGAATCTTTCATTCAAGAACCTTGTTTACAATTTTGTGCACATGCAATTGCCACGACAAAATCTCAGTGACGCTGTCCTTCGTTCCAATGTATTGCGCGGGCGCAGCTGTCACCGGTCGAATATTGTAAGTAATTATAGTCGCAACAGAGAGCAGATATAAAAAACAGGAGTTCAGCAAAATATACATTACAAACGCGAAGATACAATGGAATATCACAAATGCGAAGATACAGCTTGAGAAAGGGCAAAAAAGCGTCGTTTTCCTAATTACGCATTTATGGTCCTGAAGGAACAAAGCCTTTTACTTGCATTGGTTTTGCTGCTTCGCCATGTAAAGGACAAAGTTTAAGAAATTTATATCCATAAAGTTTCGGAATTGAAATCCATGCGCTCCGTAGATTCCGAGGCTGCCGTGAGATGCCGCCACTGGCCTGCTCGTCATCGAAACGCCCTTGAAACTGTGTGCTCGGATGTGGTTCCTTGCATTATGTGAGTCCAAGCGCATGGGCGTTAATTGCCCGAAATGTCTTTTCAAGCGTGAAAAAGACATTGTAGACAAAATCCAGCATGATTTCCAGTGCCGGTGGTTGTTTTGGTCGGCGGTGCATAACAGCACGAAAAAATTTAGAGGGGGGCTGAAGCCCCAAAAGACGCCCCCCTGGCTACGCCCCTGGTTGGTATATATATATATATATATATATATATATATATATATATATATATATATATATATATATATATACAGCTCTCCACTGACGTCACAGACGGTGGCTCCGCCCCCGTTGTCAAGCAGAGTATCCATCTCCATGATTGATGTGCTTGTTTACTCAAATTCCTTTTATATGACGTCACCGTCATACAGCATCGCAAGTTGTCCCAGTTCATCAACCTTTTACCTTGACTTCGACCTTGACCTTCAACAGGCTTGGGTGGTGGCCCACTATCTTGGTTTGGCATATATGCGCCACCATGGCCTACGTGACTTTGCTCCACGGTTTGACCTCTAAATATTTTCAAGGTCATAAACGGAACTACACTACCCTCTTGAACACCTGGCGTAGTGAAGCTTTCGCTTCAAAAAAAGGTAACGGCAGTTAAATGACAGAACCGCCAAACAAAAAATCAAGTGCATGGTTTTTGTTTTATTTATTTTTATTTCGATACGCTGTCAACCCCAAACGACGTTTTTACAGGGGTGGGTGCACTTAAAAAAAAGCAGAAACACAAGTTCCGGATAGAGTTATAGAATGGTAAGCAGTTATACAATGAAAGGATGGGTCTAGTTGAAGCAAAGACAAGAAAAAATTCGAGGTCACCAGTTATACAATACGAAGTATATAGCACCAACAACGTAACAAAATTTCGTCAGTTTTGAGGCAATATACTGGGCTCGGCAAGGTCCAAAAATTTCAGGACTGTCGGCTGCATTACAACTTAAGCGTCAAGTGCATTCCATTCGCGCAGTGCTCGCGGAAAGAAAGGAAGAGTAAAAAGTGTTATTGCAACAAAAAAATCAAGTGTGAGAAGGCGTTTGCGGCGGATGATTCTGGAGTGGCTTATACTGACGAAGTCTTCGGAGTTAATCTTAAATAAATTGTGCAGGAATAAGTATAGGAATTTCAAGCGATGCAGTTTCGATCGGATAGATAAAAGGTGAAGCCCAGAGGGATGCAAAAGTTCAGTAGGTGAATCTGTGCGTCTGTATCTGTTATAGATAAATCGCGCGGCTCTTCACTGCACGCTTTCGAGTGCGGCTACGCTGGTACTTGTATAAGGGAACCATGCAATGGTTGCCATATTCTAATATAATACGTATAAGCGAAACGTGTGCCAGAAGTCTTATTCCGGGAGGAGAGTTATTCAAGGCACGTTTGAGGTAAAACAGCTCGTTCATTGCTTTATTTGCTACATACTGAATGTGCGTTGTCCAGTCCAGGTCGGATGAGGTAAGGATACCCAGACATCGGTAGTACAATAAGGGGGAAGTGCCGATATATGTGACCCGGTCTGCATAGCATGTGCAGAAGGCAGCCGGCAGCAGCCGTCGGCGTCGACTGTGGACAACAAATCTGGTTGTTTTCATTAATTCAAGTAATGTTCGAACGTATTTTCAGCTAAACCTATCTAAAATTAAATTTTGGTGCCATAAGAGAAAACAGATACAGTTAGCGGAAAGCGCCGGTATCCTACGCGAAGCGTTTCCCAAGCAGGCGATATAGCATCATCGGCGCTTATTGCAGTGTTTTCAGGGTGTGTAAATGAGTAAAAGTGCAATTTGTGAGCAAGAGTACGTAATATTTAAGATAAGGATAACCCACCTGGCGTTTTATGCCACGCAAACGAGCAGTACTGTTTGCGCACAGCCATGTAAACAACCTCAGCGCGGGGCTGCAGTTGTCGTAATCGTCACACTGCTGGGGTACAATGCACACGCACAGCAAAATGCTGTACTATTATTTCGAAGCACTCATTTAGACGGCGGCGACTATTCATCGGTGCGGACAGTGAAAGCATTGGAGTCACGTAGGGTTTTGCAATTGGCTAGGTTCCTGCAAAAAGGTTCTATGAGTGGAAGGAAATTGTATGTTCGACTTACAAAGGCGTACATGCAGTGCGGAAGTCGTCGCACTCGGCACTTTTCTCTGCTCCTTTCGTGCCTCAAGGTTACTGTAGTGCACCTTTTGATAATTTGAGTTTAATTATCGAGCGATGAATAGCGGACAAGAACTTGGTAGCTAGCTACAAAACACCGCGGCTTTCACGGCGCACATCGGCGAAGGCATGCACGGCACGTGCCGCTTTTCACATACGGGAGCACTTGACTGCTCAAAAGAGACCACACTCATAACATACGAACAGCATGCTTCTAAGCGTAAATAATAAAGCAGGGGTCCATCGATTTCTGTTTCCTCAACAATCGGAAAGTGGGCGCCACGAGCGAACACACTTTCCCAAGGATCACTCAACTCGCGTACTAAGTTGAAGGCTTCCCAAAAGAGAACACGGAAAATGTATTTTATTTCGCTAGCTAAAACAAAAAAAATTTCGAGTGACCGCTGTCTGCGGTGCGCATGCAAGCACCTCAACAGCTCGCAGCAGACGACGCGTGGCGTGTATGCGCTCGTGACGTCAGCGATCAGAGGTTGCCAGACCACGAAGCAGTTCGCAAAAGAAACGAAAAAAATTCGTTTTAAAAATATATACCCCACAAAATCAACTGAAAATTGGGGGAATTGTAATTTAGCCTGTTGGGAATTAAAGGCGATAAGCAGGGTATGCGTGAAAATAGGATGTCATGGACTTTTTAAGCATCCTCCAATTTATAAAACGAAAGCTTTACTGGCCGCGAACTTGCGATTTCGCCGTGGCGGTACTCCGAGGAGGCACATGACGTAATAACGCGCACCTCGATGCAGATATTTCTCTCTCGCTCCCTAGTCACTACTGCCCCTGCGCCAATAGTAGCACCGAGCCACAGGTGTTCCGCCGCTGCGCAGCGCCGCGCCTTTCTTCAAAATCCAACTTTCAATTTTCTCTTTCTTCTCCCCCCCCCCCCCTCCTTTATCCCTTCCTTTACGGCGCGGTTCGGGTGTCCACCGAGATATGTGAGACGGTTACTGTGCCATTTCCTTTGCTCAAAAACCGAATAAAACAAGTGCGCCAACGGCGTTCATAGAGTTCATTGGCGATGACAACTTTGCAAAGGCCTTTTATTTTCACGATAGGAAAAGCGCACAACCGGCTCCGCGAGCCAGTGGAAACCTCAATCTCGCTTTCATGTACGTGGCATTGGTGTCCAACTGCAAAAGCCTGCTTTGATTGCGTTCCGCGCACTGGTTGGTAGCGCGCCCTCCCTGCACCCTGGAAGGTGGCATGCAGTTAATGGTTGATCGCGAGAGATTGATCACCGAATGAACGCTGCGGCCTGGCTAATGCTGCAGTGCCGCATGTCAGCCACAATTCTGTTGGCGCTAATGCATACAGGCCACGTCTCTCTCTCACCACCATCAAAGCACGAATGAGGCGTCCGCATATCCAAGGAGCCAGTCATGCGCCCTTCCTTTCCTCAAAGCCATCGCCGTCTAGAACATTTTAAACGCCAACGCCAATGAACACAGTGAACGCCGACACCTTTCGCTTTGTATATCCTTGATTATGGCTGAGCTAATCCACATTAATTTTTTTCAGAGGAGGAAGAAAAAGAAATGACTTTGACAGGGAAGGCATAATATGAAGTGATTATGAAACACGTGCTGCTACTCTATTCTATATGGCGGCAAGATTTAAGCTCGAACTTTACGCACAACCACCAAAACTAGGCGAGTTTAAAAGGATGGCATCCCAGTAGCGGTGTTTCATGCAGTCGATCTCAAATTTAGCGATAAATAACGCACAACTGCGGACAAAAGCAAACGGAGCACGCTTTTGCCTTCAAACATTTTTCGCACGTTGCCTAACCGACTCTGACAGCTTTATTAGAAAGGCTATATACAGATTATCTACAAAGCACTCAGCTAGTGGCTGCACTGCACTAGCTTGACAGAAGACAACACAACTGAAAGAGCGGAAACGAGATGCACCACATCAAAAGTGAAAACCAATGCGGCAGAAAGCCTCTGTCATCATAAATGCCCCTGATTTGGAGCGTCATTCTGCTAAAATGGATTTTGGGTGAAACAAGAGGTTCAGCGTTGCAGTCTAACATGCGCGTTTTCCAAAGGCTATGAAGTCCAATGATGGTTTATGGGGAATTAACGTCCCAAAGCGAGTCAGGCTATGAGGGACGCCGTAGAGAAGGGCTCCGGCAATTTCGGCCCCCTGGGGTTCTTTGACGTGCACTGAGGAAAAACATATCACATGGTTCGTAATCAGGTTGAGTAGCTACAAGGTAACGTACACTGTAGGAATTTAAAAGAAAGTCCTTCTTCGATCGAGTGCTAGATGGCTTCAGGTACACTACACAGACGACAGTTAACCGAAGGTACGATTTGTGTTTTTTCCTATGGAGCCACGTAGAGCTTCGGTGTGTAATCTATAGAAAAACGTTTTGGTGCAAGGAGGAAGCGGCATCGTGTACACACGCTTTAACACATCATAACCCATGAGGCCAAAGTACACAGAACGATAGAATGGCGGCGGAAAGACCATCAAATCCCTCTGTAGTCTATCACGCCAAACAGAATATAAGAACTCGTTAGAAAATCCGACTTCCTGCATAAAGCCTAGTAAAGAGGGGTGCTCAGTAAAATTTGAAGAAACCGCTAAGTTTGGAAACAGGGTCACGAAAATAATCTTCAAGAATGTTCCGCTGCCGATCACACCTCGTGTTGTTGTTGTTGTTGCCTCAGAAGCGATGGCACATACCCATGGTGGGGGACTGGCCAGGGTTTGGTGCAGATCCAAACAGGAGAAAAAGTCTTCCTGGCTTATATCAAGCAGGTCATAAATAAAAATTAAGCAATCTCGGAAAACGAATAAAGGATTCTGAGAGATTTTGACGATATTGGAATGAAAATTGAGGAAACAAACAGGTGAGGGTTAAAATAAATTAATTAAAAAGTAATACTCATATAAGAATAAATTTGGAGAGAAATGTAAAGGGAAAGAAGATTCAACACAAAAATCTCCCGGTCTCGATGACATACTTGTGAAGAAGCTGACACACCTGCCTAATGGCATGCCCTTTGACGGTTGCACCGAAAGAGAGGAGGACGGGCAGAGTGTATGGCAGCCCTAATTGAGCAAGGGGAATTTGCAAATGCCGAATCCTCTGCCGGGCAAACCACCGGCAGGAGAGGATGAAATGGTCTAAGGATTCAACGTCCCCGCATGACGCCCATAGATTCTTCGACGGTGTGAACCCAGAACGGCATAAATAGATTGAGACGAGCAATCCCGCAGCGCAACTGCGTCATGGAAACCTCACATTGCCTTGAACTACCTGAACCAACGTTCCATAGGAATTTTAAGCGTTCATAGTCCGCTGCAGCAAGGATGGGCTCATGGCCCAAGTTCTGGTGTAGTTGGAAGCGTTCATAACGGGACGTGGTCAGCAGGGTAAGGTTTGAAACGACGCGGGCAACAGGCCCATTGATGGTTGATTTCGCTAAGAAATCGTCCATCGAATTTGGAGTAATGCAACAGTGCCCTAGAATCCACTGAAAACGCAATTCTTGCACATCAAGGGGCACAAAGTACAGGGATCGGTACAAGAGACTAGTCGTCGAACTTTCAAGCGCTGCCTGGACTGAGAGACTGTCGGAGAGTATGATTACATGAGCAATATAGCGGGGAACTTTTTCAAGGGCTGAACCAATAGCGAGACATTCAGCAGCAAACATTGGCGTACAATCTGGGACCCGGGTAATATAACTCCAATCTAGTGCGTGGGAATAAACACCTACTGCTGTTTGTTTTTTTTTCGCATGCTGAGAGGCGTCTGTGAAAATAACTGCTTGGTGTTAAACTGCAACATTCGCGCTGTTCATTGCACGTCGTCGTCTTCACCAACTTCCATCTGTGCGCAAAAGTCAGGAAAGGAAAGCAAACGCGCATAACTGGCTCCCTGGGTCAGTGGGCACGATTCTTACACAGTGATCAGCGGACACCTCAATCGCGCTTTGAGCGAAGTGGCGGTAGTGACAGAGATGTGAGCTGTTTGCGCTTGCGCTGACGCTTTGGCAGAAAGGCGGAACTGAGGCAACAAGCCGCAGGCGTTCGTTGGGTTTAATGGCGACGACATCGTTACAGACTCCGTTGATTTTGAAGAAAGGCAAGACGCATAACTGGCTCCCTGGATCAGTGGACACCCCAATCGCGCTTTCAGGTACGTGGCGTTGGTGTCCACCTGCAAAAACCTGCTTTCGCACCATATTTCGTGCTTAGCAATGGTAAACAGCTAGCAATTTTTTCGAAACCCAACCAAATACGAATCGTCTAGTTCCGTTACCGAATCGAATACGAATCGAATAGTGATTTGGTTTTGTTTTGTTTTATGGGGTTTAACGTCCCGAAGCGATTCAGGCTATGAGGGACGCCGTAGTACAGTGCTCTGGAAAATTTAGACCGCCTAGGGTTCTTTAAAGTGCACTGACATCGCACAATACACGAGCCTTTAGGATTTCGATTCCATCGAAATGCAACGGCCGCGGCCGGGATCGAACCGGCGCCTTTCGGGTCAGCAGCTGAGCACCATTACCACTGAGCCACCGCGGCGGTTGAATCGAATAGTGAAAGAAACGATTCGAATACGAATCTAATATTTTTGCATGACTATTCGCAACTTGTGCGAAGATTCGTACAGGACGATTATTCACGCAAAATAGCAAAGCAATAGCGGCGGCTCTTAACTTATGCTGTTAACTGTAATAAAGCTTGTTGTTGGCCTAGTTGGTGCATAGCTTAAAGGGTGGAAATCAGCGCAAAAAAAAATGTGGACGGGAAGAAGGTGACACGGACAAGCTTGTGTTAAAGTGCAATACACTATACGCTGTGCATTGCACATGGTTGTCGTCATCAACTTCCATCTGCGGCGCGTTTAGATTAGACCAGCTTAACCTCTATCAGAGCTTAACCTGAGTCTAACACCATCGCCAAACATGCCGACTACCCCGCAAAGCAAAACCATGAGCCAACTACGCTAAACACATGATTTCGCACGTCTACTCCGTTTAAATCCGTTAAAACCCTACCATTTTGTTTTAAACAGTCGCAGAAAAAAATGATGGCGTGCGCTATTCGAGCTTCGTGCATAGTATTACTTGGAAACTACAGATCGTGTTCGATTCGTTTCGAATAATCATTAACTTGAACTATTTGATTCGTTCAAGAAATTGAATAGCAGGGTATACGATTCGTTATCTCGCTATAACGAAACAGTTTACAACGAAACAATGGGCATAACGAAGGAAAAACCACTTCTCTCGGAGGTTCCCATAGAAGCCTATGTATTTGATATCTCGTTTAGACGATGTAAAATTCTTGTAAAACGGTAGACAACGAATTTCCACGTCACTGCGGCATCGCAGGCAACGAAGAAGCTGACGACCTCGCGACCGCTGCACACCAACTACCTGCCAGCGATCTGCCCCTTGCGTTGGAGGACGTGCGTGCGGCCATTCACGACCACCTCCGAAAGCAGCACCCCGACCCACGCATCGCGGGAGGTGAGCGCATTGACAGTGTCACCGGCTGTCGCGCAGTTGCACGGTCACAACGTGCAATGATCCTCCGCGCGCGCATTGTCTGCGTGTGGCCCGGGGAACGACGGGTGCGTCACGGAATCGCGACGAGTGATGTGTGTGACGGATGCGGTGCAGTGGAAACACTAGAACACCTGCTCCTTCACTGTGCCGTGTTCGCCGATGCTCGTCGCGATATGCTCGTGGCCTATAGGGCGCAAGGCATACTACCAGACTCCATCAAGACGCTATTGTGGCCGCAGTGCAGTGCGCGCACTCGTGAGCGAACTTTGGTGAGCCTCTGTGCATTCCTCGAACACACGGGTTTGACGTCCCGTCTGTTCTCCGTCAGGTATAGTTACACGCAGTGACCGAACGCTCCGCGAGTGCTACCTTGAACGATTAATAACTGGACGCCCCACTCCACTCCACTCCACTAATCACGCGCACAGCCTGGACACATTTCTTCTTGTGTAAATAGTTTGTACATATTACTTCTCCCCCTATCCTCTCTTCCTGTCCCCTCACCGCTTTCATTTCATTTCTCCATTCTGCCTGCCATCCTTTATTTCCGCTGCCCCAGCTCAGGTGCTCGATCCAGTTTTGATGGCAGATGCCGGGGCTAGCAAAAATCTTTTCCTTCCTTTTTACTATTATTTTTTAATAAAACCACTACCACCAGTGAAACCCCACAGGCCATTTCGCGCTGAATACGTCAATTTGTAACGGAGCCGAACACTTCCGCACCGATTCGATGTGACAACTGGAGTCACCGCTAATAACTTGCTCTGTCCAACACAATGCGAAACATGCGGAAAACGTATCCCACCTCAAGCGGGGCTTGCATAGAACGTTTGCCTGCACAATTCGTCAGCTTCAGCACATGGTTTGACGCTGCCGCGCCCTTCTTTGCCAAAAATCGGATGAGCGGCATCCTGGACGATGGCACGACGCAAGGTACACAGGGCCCACTGCGCCATGCTGCACTTCGATAGACGCTAGTTCGCTTCCTTATAGGCAAATACTGTTTCTTCATGTCCAATACTGAAATAATCATCGCAAATAGAACGGAAAAAGCGCGCTCCGTTTACTTATGTCCGAAACTGCACGTTAGTACTTCTGCGTTGGGCTATACAGCTACGATACAAAGTGTAAGAAACCTAAGAATAACCGCAGACTGAAGGCTCAGTTAAAGGTAAGCTGAAACGGTTTTCAAATCTCATGAAACGCTGTGGTTGGGAAGAAAGGACCTTGAAAATCATGTGCGTAATTTTTTTTCCGATTCTATCCGCAAACAGAGCTGCAATCGCTTCTTAAAAACCCGCCGCCGGCACGCCCTCGTCGCTTCCGGAAGCGCCGGGTGGGGGGACGGCAGAGAGGGAGAACTGGCGGAAGTGACGCCATTCACGGAGAGTCGGCCGGCCGTCCGGCTGCGCTTGCGTCGCTGCGGCCCGCGCTATGGCGAACCACAGATCAACGTAATCTTCTGCCAGTGCCGTTTACTTTCTCTCGATCGGGCGGTCCCTGTAATGGTTCAAGCCTTTATATAGACCAGTTTTGGTATGGCACTCCTTTCGAACAGCGCTCAGCACACAGCTTGGCAGAATCCGTCAGTTGTTTTCCCCCAGCCTCATCCACGTTAACCAGACAACCTGGTGGTACGCAGCATGCCGAAACTGCCTGCACAAAATATGTGCAGCAGTATTTCTCTTTTCGTTACATTACTTTCTTACCTGTTTGTAAACTCTTTGCCTTTTCCAGCTGGTTCACATCCACGCTGAGCTAAGGCCACTTCCAGCACTGTCTTTAAGGCACACAGTCTTGTACTTTTTTGAGCTCGTTACGCACTGTGTGCCTTTTTGCTTTTTCCTGATTGCTTGCACCTCATGGCAGCACAAGCAATTCTCTTAATCTTTCATCAGCGCGCACCGCATGCAGCTGCACCTAACTGAACAGAAAACCGATTATATAAGCCTAGTATACTTGAGCAAAGCAAACATCTGCATTCATGAGCGCTTGGTCATGGATGACGATCGACAGTGGCACCAGAATTCATACAAATTTCTCCTTGAGTCAGAACGGCAATGTGGTCGAGCAGCGGTACGCATATATCTGCCACAAGCAATTCAGCTCGTTGTCTCGATACGCAACAGCAGCAACTATATCTCGCAGCACACTAGTTTTGATGAGCAGCACTGCAAACTCCGAAACACAGCCATAATTATTGTCCAAATGCGTGTTCAGCATGCCAAAAAAAAAAAACACAACGTACGGGGGTAAGTGCAGAAGCTTCATGTTTGAACAGTAGCACGAACATGCGACAGAAGGAAAGTGCACACGGGAGCTTCCTCCCGGAGCCTCGTCTCATCGCGCTGCAGTACAGCAGTGAACCCACTCCAACTCATCCAGTTTGGCATTCTTTTGTAGTTCGAAAAGGCCTTCGGGAGTAATTAGGCAAGTAATTATAACTAAATGAACAAACAAATGCTTTACCTCGCGCAACTCGTGTAAGCGTGCCGGTGATCTGAATTAAATCATGTTTACAGGCGTTACAAGAAGTTGGTGGCCAGGCTTTTATGCAGCAGCGGTACACAGAAACGTTTCGGCGCAATTTACTTTTTTTTCATTGCCACTTGCACCTACAGAAAACATATGCACGCGCATGCACCTACGCAAAACACACGTATCAGTCGACATTTGGTTTTCGTGTTACCCTAGTAGGACGAGAAAGGCCCATACTAGCTTAACGAAATTTCCGGCTTGCATGCAGGCGCCGCCATGCGGTCGCTTCTCTATTACTTAGCTTCTTATCAGGCGGTGGCACAGTTTTATGTTTACACTGTAGTTCTCAACGATTTCGGAATAGTAACCACCACTGTAAGACCGGAAACTAACTTGGCGGCAAACACTAGTGCTAGCGTGGAATATTCGTTCGCGATAGAGAGACAATGGTCGGGCTGCGGAACTGCCACGCGCGCGATGATGTCCGGAGATGCAGGCCGAGCGTCCTGCATGTGACTAGCCTCGTGTTCCGCGGTTCGCATTTCTTGGCGGCGGCACAACAGAATGTCAAGTTTAGTGAGCTCGGGCTTTGTCTCCCCAGAGCACGAACAACGAAGAAGCGCGACGCTTTGCATAACTATGCGAGCTCGTGTGCAAGGTCTTCGTACATTACCACTCCGCGCTTCCCCCCAGAGCATACACCGAGGGAGTCCAGTGTGGCTGCTGGTATTTTCATTAGGAGGCGTGGCAAAAATACCGACAAAAAGAGATAAAATGTCTGCTTTGGAAAATTAACACCATGTGAATTGCAGTAGACAACAGATCAAGGAAGGCGCCGGCCCATTCTATATCGTATGACTTATGCCAATAAAAGTGGAAAGAAAAATAGGGTTATAGTGTGCGATTACAGTCTTTTGTAAATGCTCAGTTTCTTTTGGGCGGTCGTAATTGACTGAAAAAAGCAACATTTCAGATGAAGTACTTGGAATTTCAATCGGTTACGTCTTTTCAGGAACGTGTATAAGATTGCCTATTAATGTCGTCTATAGAAGCAGGCCGCTGGAAAGAACGCGAAAGTAAAAAAAAAAGGCACAAGCAGCTTCAACTGAAGTTCTTCTGAAACTTAAAGGCGCATGCAGATATCTAAGCATTGCGATTTTACTGATACGAGTGCGCCATGATTCCAAAGGAAGCAGGAGAAACCCTCCGTAACGCTTATATGAACCCAGTACACCTTCCTGCGTTCTATAAGACAGCATAGAGGTACAGCAATGCGCAGGATTGTTAGTGTCAATAGCGGTTTTGATGGAGTTTTTACAGCAAAGCTTCTACTGAAGCTTGACAAAAAGACAGGAGCTGCAGCTAGGGGCGCAGCTGTAAATCGGGGGGAAACGAGATGGTACAGGCCCAGACACCGTCGTCATATTTCATTGCGTCTTGCGCAGAAAAAAAAAAGTCGGGATAGAGGATTGGGGTCAAAATAGGAGCACGATCTATCGGCAATCGCTGAGTAGTGGCCGCTGAGGAAATTTCTTTCAGCTTGATTGTAGCAAAGTGTAAAAGAGCATTCTACCCACTGTTGTGAGCTCCCTACCGTACACAAAGACCCAAGCTCCGTTCGAAGCGGCAGAGCCATGGCGTTCAAAAGCTGAACCTCTGCTCACATCCGCGCTCTTCGTTGAAGGAACAGCCCTCGAGTAAAAGGGCGCAGGCGTTACGCTGCTGCCTGAAAGGTACGACTCAAAATGTGCCTCCAGCTAAGTGACTACCGCCACTGCGAAGTATCGTAAGTTCGCTGCCAGTAAAGGCTTTCGCTTGTAATGATTTGTCACTGTAGTTAAACGCTGGGTTCCTCAGGATTTGTGCGCGAAAGGGTTCGCCTTCAAACGCCATGCAATGCAGCTGTATAACTCACGCGACAGACGTGAATCCGCTTTGGATTCACGTCTGTCGCGTGAGTTATACAGCTGCATTGCATGGCGTTTGAAGGCGAACATTTGCGACAAATCTGAGGCACCCAGGTTTAAATACAGTGACAAATATTAAAGCGAAAGCTTTACTGGCAGCGAACTTTCGATTTCGCCGTGGCGGTGCTTCGAGGAGGCACATGACGTCACAACGCGTACCTCGTCGCGGATATTTGTCTCTCTCTCTGGCTCCCTAGTCACTACTGCGTATGCGCCACTAGTAGCACCGAGCCACAGGTGTACCGCCGCTGCGCCTTTCTTCAAAAAATCCAACTTTCAATTTTCAGTTTTCTCTTTCTTCTTTCGCTCCCTCCTTTATCCCTTTCTTTACGGCGCGGTTCGGGTGTCCACCGAGATATGCGAGACGGTTACTGTGCAATTTCCTTTCCTCAAAAACCAAAAGAAACAAGTGAGCAGACGGCGTTCATAGAGTTCATTGGCGTTGACAACTTTGCAAAGGCCGTTCAGTTTCACGAAAGCAAAGGTGCACAACCGGCTCCGCGGGTCAGTGGAGACCTAATAACAACAATAATTGGTTTTTGGGGGAAGGAAAAGGCGCAGTATCTGTTTCATGTATCGGCGGACACCTGAACCAAGCCGTAAGGGAAGGAATAAAGAAGGGAGTGAGAGAAGAAAGGAAGACTTAGAGGTGCCGTAGTGGTGGGCTCCGGAATAATTTCGACCGCCTGGGGATCTTTAACGTGCACTGACATCGCACAGCACACGGACGCCTTAGCGTTTCGCCTCCATAAAAACGCAGCCGCCGCGGTCGGGTTCGAACCCGGCTACTCCGGATCAGTAGCCGAGCGTCCTAACCACTGAGCCACCGCGGCGGGCCAGTGGAGACCTCAATCTCGCTTTCATGTACGTGGCGTTGGTGTCCAACTGAAAATTGAAAATGGTTTTTGGGGAAAGGAAATGGCTCAGTATCTGTCTCACATATCGGCGGACACCTGAACCGTACCGTAAGGGAAGGGATAAAGGAGGTACTAAGAAAAGAAAGGAAGAAATACGTGCCGTAGTGGAGGGCTCCGGAATAATTTCGACCACCTGGGGATCTTCAACGTCTTGAGCGGGAAAGCTGATGGAGACTATGGTGCGAGAGAGGCTGTCCCGAGTTTTTGGAAAACCAAAATGTATTCGCAGACACCATGTTCGGGTTCCGATCGCTCCGGTCCGCGCAGGATGTCCTGCTTCAACTAGTCCGCGAAATTCTAAATCCCGTCGGATACCCCCTTAATGACAAGGTCGTACTCGCCCTCGATTTGAAGGGGGCTTTCGACAATGTAACACACGACATAATTCTGACGCACCTCTCCCAATCTAACTGTGGACACAACACGTTTCAGTACATTAGGCAATTTCTCTCCGCCTGGCAATCGTATATACGGATACAAGAAAAAGAACACGGCCTCTACCAATTAGGTACGAGAGGTACCCCGCAGGGCGCGGTCCTCTCACCTCTACTATTCAATTTGGCAATGATGAAAATTCCGGCGCAGCTGGAAAGTGTCGAAGGCATACAGCACGCGCTATATGCCGACATCACCACCTGGCCTAAGCACGAACCGGTAGGAGACATTGAAGCCAACCTGCAGCAAGCGGCGGAAATTGTGGACGCTTACGCCCGCCGCTGCAGCCTTGAATGCTCCCCGGCCAAATCGGAATTTGTGCACATTCGACCCTCGCCGAAGTGCACTACCAAAATCGAACTGTCCCTATCGAGCGGACCCATCCCAGAACACGCTGAGATGAGAGTACTGGGTCTCCTTATCAATAAACACCGCCGTGTCGGCACAACACTGGCCAAATTGCGCAAGGTGGGGGACCAGGTGGGCCGCATGATCCGCCGGGTTTCCAATAACCGCGGGGGGTTAGGGTGCAAAAATGTCTTGCGGCTGGCGCACACATTCGTTACCAGTCGAGTCTTGTACTCGACTCCTTACCTCCACCTCAGCAAATGTGACGAGAAAGCCCTTGAGGTGGTTCTCCGTAAGATTTACAAACGTACACTCGACCTCCCGGTCACCACGTCCAACCAGCGCCTTCTGGGCCGGGGGATAGTCAACACCTTCGTGGAGCTCCGAGAAGCACACTTGACAAACCACTACAAAAGACTCTCAAAGACGCCGTCGGGTCGCCGCCTGCTTGCCCGACTTCACATCTACCATCCAACACTGACGGAAGAGCGCGTGCGCATCGCCGAAATCTGGAGATACGCCCTGCACGTACGCCCTCTTCCGGCCAACATGGCACAAGACGACCATAGTGGCCGGCGCCTCGCGCGGGCGGAAGCGCTGGCACGCTACTACGGAAACAAACACGGAGTATTTTACGCGGACGCCACCGGCCCACACCATGGGGGTTGGTACACAGCCGCAGTCGTCCATCAAAACACCGCAGTGAACAGCCTTGCGTTCAAAGCTCAAGACATTACTCATGCGGAAGAGGTGGCAATCGCGCTCGCCGGTGCCGATCAGGACTCGCGGGTCATCATTACCGATTCGCGAGGGGCCTGCAGGAACATTGAAAGGGGTTTTATTCCATATTTTGCATACCGAATTCTTCAACATAGTAATTATCTCGGGGCTCGCGCGCGTCCCGCACAATAGTATGGACTCCCGCGCACACGGGCCTCGAGGGCAACGAAGCGGCCGACGCCGCTGCCCGCGCGTTCACTCTCCGGGCATCACCCTCGCCTCCCCCCGATACGGACTCCGACCCTAATCCGGCTTTTGCCTTCAAGGAAATCATCCAGTGTTACCAATTCGGCCACGCAATCTTTCCTAAGCCCTGCAAGGGCCTCACGAAGGCGGAGGAACACTTACTCCTTCGCCTTTATACTAAAACACGTCTGTGCCCGGCAGTCATCAAACATTTCGACCCTGCGTGCACAGGGGGGTGCCCGCACTGCAGGGAAAAGTCTTCGGACATTTACCACACGGTGTGGGCATGCCAATCAACTCCGCATCTTCCCCATATACCCAACCCTACCCGGGAGGACTGGGAGCCGGCCCTGCTCGGCTGCTTTGACCTGGCGAGCCAAAAGGCCCTGGTCTGGCGCGCCCGAGCAGCAGCTGCCGCCAATGGGCTGCTCTAATGAATAGCCCACCTAGCATTTGTAAGGAACGGACCCCAAAGGACCGCTCCACTAGCTCCCTGTATATATTTTGACAATAAAGTTCTTTCAGACAGTCAACGTGCATTGACAACGCACAGCACAAGGGCGCCTTAGCGTTTCGCCTCCATCGAAACGCAGCCGCCGAGGTCGGGTTCGAACCCGGGAACTCCGAACCCCACCACGGCGGCTGCGTTTTGATGGAGGCGAAACGCTAAGGCGCCCGTGTGCTGTGCGTTGTCAGTGCACGTTGAAGATCCCCAGGTGGTCGAAATTATTCCGGAGCCCTCCACTACGGCACCTCTTTCTTTCTTTCTTGTTTCACTCCCTCCTTTATCCCTTCAATTACGGCGCGATTCAGGTGTGCAGGTGTGCGCCATTTCCTTTCCGCAAAAACCAATTTTAACGCGGTGGCTCAGTGGTTAGGGCGCTCGACTACTGATCCGGAGTTCCCGGGTTCGAACCCGACCGCGGCGGCTGCGTTTTTATGGAGGAAAAACGCTAAGGCGCCCGTGTGCTGTGCGATGTCAGTGCACGTTAAAGATCCCCAGGTGGTCGAAATTATTCCGGAGCCCTCCACTACGGCACCTATTCTTCCTTTCACTCCCTCCTTTATCCCTTCCCTTACGGCGCGGTTCAGGTGTCCAAAGATATATGAGACAGATACTGCGCTATTTCTTTTCCCCCAAAACCAATTATTATTATTATTATTATTATTATTATTATTATTATTATTATTATTATTATTATTATTATTATTATTATTATTGTTATTATTGTTATTATTATTATTATTTCAGTTGGACACCAAAGCCACGTACATGAAAGCGAGATTGTGGTCTCCACTGACCCATAAAGACGGTTGTGCGCAAAAAAAAAAATCACACAGGGCATTTTTTTTTTACCCGTCGCGGTGGCTCAGTGGTTAGTGCGCTCGGCTACTGACCCGGAATTCCCGGGTTCGAAACCGACCGCGGCGGCTGCGTTTTTATGGAGGCAAAACGCTAAGGCGCCCGTGTGCTGTGCGATGTCAGTGCACGTTAAAAATCCCCAGGTGGTCGAAATTATTCCGGAGCCCTCCACTAACTACGGCACCTCTTTCTTCCTTTCTTCTTTCACTCCCTCCTTTATCCCTTCAATTACGGCGCGATTCAGGTGTGCAGGTGTGCGCCATTTCCTTTCCCCAAAAACCAATTTTCAACTTTAGGCGCCCGTGTGCTGTGCGATATCAGTGCACGTTAAAGATCCCCAGGTGGTCGAAATTATTCCGAAGCCCTCCACTACGGCACCTAATTCTTCCTTTCTTCTTTCACTCCCTCTCTTATCCCTCCCCTTACGGCGCGGTTCAGGTGTCCAACGATATATGAGACAGTTCTGCGCCATTTCCTTTCCCAAAAAAACCAATTAAATTAAAAAACTTTCAGTTGGACACCAAAGCCACGTACATGAATGCGAGATTGTGGTCTCCACTGACCCATGAAGCCGGTTGTGCGTAAAAAAAAAAAATCAGACAAGGCATTTTTTTTTTACCGGTCGCGGTGGCTCAGTGGTTAGGTCGCTCGGCTACTGATCCGGAATTCCCGGGTTCGAAACCGACCGCGGCGGCTGCGTTTTTATGGAGGCAAAACGCTAAGGCGCCCGTGTGCTGTGCGATGTCAGTGCACGTTAAAGATCCCCAGGTGGTCGAAATTATTCCGGAGCCCTCCACTACGGCACCTCTCTCTTCCTTTCTTCTTTCACTCCCTCCTTCATCCCTTCCCTTACGGAGCGGTTCAGGTGTGCAACGATATATGAGACAGATACTGCGCCATTTCCTTTCCCCAAAAACCAATTAAAAGACAGGGCATTTTTGCAACTGAATCATCTTTTGAGCACTACATATAAAGAAAGTGTATTGTTCCAAATGAATTGTCTAATAAGGGCAGCATATGAAGGTACATGAAATGCGCGGGTTCTGTTTTCATAATTAGTGTACACACGTGGAATACTGAATTTCTCTATGTGTACAGCAGGATCCCCTTTATTCGACTGCAAGGCAAGAGCCATGACGTCAGCGCCGGCAACGAGCATGAACACGAAGCAGTCTTGCTTGGGGCCATCCGCGCTGCGACGACTTTATTGCGTGCTTGTTGGACTGAACTTATTTGTTTGCGGCATGAAACAAAGCTACCGCGGGTCAACGTGAGTTGCGTGCTTTGCGCGCTCCCGGGAGTTTGAGCCGACCGGCAGGCAGCTACGGGTGCTACGCCAGCGGGGAGGGAGAGTGGCGTGCCTTGACAGCAGCACTCCTTCCAGGAAGACCAGAGGAGTGCGTCCTCCTGTCGGGTCGGGCTGAACGGACATTACGGCGCAGCACCGAAAGTTAAGAGCGGACTGCGGCATCCGGTTGTCTAGAAAGAGGAAACCGAACACCAAGCGTCATTGCATGAACACTACGGTGATGCGCTGCAACTCCGCTTCGGAAGCGGCACTCGTCGGGGTAAGACGTGACAACTGCGAAAAGTCTCGACCTCACTGAATGACGACCTCACCCAACCCCAAACTCACGCGTGAGGTTGAGGTTTGATTTGCTGACCTCACTCACAAAATTTCGAGCCGTCGCCGACCTCACCTCAACCTCACCTCACGACGTGAGGTTGAGGTCATTTTGAGGTCGAGGTCCACCTCATAAGGTCGAAATCTCATGAGGTTGCCCCCTCTGGTCGGCGCATCACAAGCCAGTGCCGACCTTGTCATAGCTGGCAGCAACCCGAGCGATGCCTGCACGAGGAACAATAAAGGGTTGGTGATCTGCATCTTGACGCGGCTGCCGTGGCCACTAAGGACGGGGCGTTGTTGAGTTTCTGCGCTAGGTTGAACGAGGGGAAGGGGCGTCACGTGTCCTGCGTGTTGACGGCAGCGATAGAACTGCCGCTTTACTATCGCGGTAACCAGAACACATTTTTCAAGACGCTTATACCTGGCTTCGCGTCAGCGTTTCAACTTGTGGTGCAGAAACCATGTGACTTCCCTAAGCGGGTGATGACAGTGAACAGCATTACGCTAGCAGACAGCGCTTGGCGAGGAGGTTCAGCCGCCTGGTTTGCAGAGGCGTGTAACGCAGCGGAGCAGTGTCTCAGAACATACGACTGCGCTACTTAATTCAACGGCACTGCCGTCCCACCACGCGCCTGGCTTGCGTACTTCGTTAATTTTCGCCTACTCAATAGCCAGCTATAGCTGTGGCGTACATGCCATGGATACTGACCTTTTTCGGTTCACACCGAATATCGAAAAGTTAATTCGCCGTAGTTCTATCGGCTTTTCTTGGGTTAAAATCGAACAGTCTAACCCCTATACTTATACAGCACCGAACAACGAATCGGCGGAACTCCATGCAAAGGGCATTCAAAGCAGCCAAGACGTCCATGCTGTCCCTGTCTTTTACTTCTCATAATCTTTTGCAATTCATACTAATGAAAGACATTACCAATCCAAATGTTACACACTTGTCACGTCGAAATAATTTTTTACTTCCAAAAGTTCGCACCAACTTCACAATCCAAACAGGTTTGGCTTATGGTTTGGTTTATGGGTGTTTAACGTCCCAAAGCGACTCAGGCTATGAGGGAGGCCGCAGTGGAGGGCTCCGGATAATTTCGACCACCTGGGGTTCTTTAGCGTGCACTGACATCGCGCAGTACGCGTGTCTGTGTACGGCGTGTACTACGGCGTGTACGGGCACAGTACACGTTGCGGCCAGGATCGAACCGCGTCTTTCGGGTTAACAGCTGAGCACCATAACCAATGAGCCACCGCGGCGGAGGAAAACCCAAACAGCTGGGTCTTCATTCACCGAAATTTGGAATTCGCTACCCTATGACATTAATATAGCTCCATCTCTATCGTCATTTGAACATCAACTTCATATGCTTATTTCTAATTGCTATATATTTGTAACGTTTTTAGTTTTTTTTGTTTACTTGTTGCGTTGTGTTTCCACTATCGGTTGTATCTCTTTTATGCTTGAATATGTATTTTAAACAAATATGTCAATGTTTACCTCATATGCCTAAACTCATTACTGTCACGGTTGCAGTTGAGAAATGTCATTAGTTTATCCATTCTTTTATAAGAGGTCCCATTAAAGCATATTGCTCTGGGACCTCTGTATGAAACATCGGTGTACATGCATGTTTCACGTATTTCAAGGAAATAAACTTCAAACCCATATTAAGGATTCTTTGGGCACAAATCACTGACCGTGATCCCTGGGCGGTCGAGACACCATAGCGGTGCTAAATACAGGACTGGTAAGCCTTGGACTGGCTAACCAGTTGAAATGTTGCAGGCTTCAAAAAAGAGGCCCATATGAAGACTCCCTGCATGAGCTGTACAAGGCCCTTTTTGCGAGGCAGATTGACCTTAGCCGACAAATTCTTTTTCAGTTGTGGCATCGTGGCTATGCATGCTGGAAAGCGTGATACGCAGGTAGCACTCATACGGCTATGAATATGAGCATGCCACGACGGTAATTCAGTGCCGCAGTTAAGGAAGCTCGCTCTAGCCCTACGCTTGTAGTACATCTCACTTAAGAGTCTCATCGAGAGTTCTGAAATTTGACCAGATACCAGCGCCATTAGCTGCGTTGCTTCCCGACAACCGTGTGGACAGCGGTCACTCAAAGGTTGGCTATCTTGTGCAACAAGTACCGCACACCACCACGCTTTGTTTAGTTCCCGCATACTTTCTCATTAAGCCCTCTCCGCTGATGCCCAACCTTTGGCGCAGCTGCCTATTCCATTATTATTATTTAAAAAATGACCAACAATACTACGAGAAAACAAACAGCTTCTCCAGAGTTCATTAAGCGGTTGTTATACTTGTGTTATACTTGCTCAGCACATCGTTCGGCGTAATAATGCAAATCGCAAAACAAGTTTGTGGCGATTCGAGAGGCGCGTGCGTGCGTGTGGCGTCTGTGTGACCGTGCGCGCGCGCTCATGTGCGCTGAAAGTTCTCGAATTACTGTCGAGGCAAATCCCCCGTCTTCTTGCCCCGGACGTCGTTGAGCTGCACTCGGTATATATACAAAAGAAAGGCCTGCATACTGTGCACCAGTGGTCGTTGCATATATGCACAGACAATACCTACCATGCTATTTGGATTCACCAGCCACGATTCACTAGCCAGATAAATGCAACCACTAAATTGTAAAACAAAAAATCGTCTCTTGTTTTCTATCAACCCGCGGATAAGTAAGCAAGCGATGAAACAAACACAATGAATTGGCGCGAATCAAGGGCACTTTTCCGAGGAACGGCATCGTAAAGAATGTATTCGAATGTATTCTATGTCGAATGTATTCTATTAATAATAATAATAATAATAATAATAATAATAATAATAATAATAATAATAATAATAATAATAATAATAATAATAATAATAATAATAATAATAACTGGTTTTGGGAGAAAGGAAATGGCGCAGTATCTGTCTCATATATCGTTGGACACCTGAACCACGCCGTAAGGGAAGGGATAAAATCCCTTCCCTTACGGCGCGGTTCAGGTGTCCAACGATATTCTATTGCAACTCCGATTTCTAATCACCGTCCCACTCGTTTGAGTGAGACTGATTACCGGCCTAAGCATGGCCCGATTGTTACTAGTACTTGACTGCGTGAAAATGTTACATCGGCGCACACGGTCTCATCTCTGATGTTCAGCGGTCGCAGTACGTTCTGCAGCACGCACACCCGTCAAAAGAAAGTCGACATTTCACGCTTGCGCTGCATTACAAAACCTTTACAACGCATGCTTCGATGCGTACTTAATTTTAAATTGGATGCATTAATGGCACGCGCACCTTCGCGCTTTGCAGTGCATAAGCACCCACTGTCAAGCGATCGGGAACAGCCGTTACGTGCGGCCTGGACGCATGGTCCCCACACCTCACCAGGCCACAATACGCATGTCCTAAATGTGCGCATTTGCGAGGTTCGCAGTCGCACACCGCGCAGGTGAACACAGCACGTCGGCGCCTGCCGCGGTGCATGCGGTGCCTCGTTGTTATGGCGCTCGGCTGCTGACCGAAAGACGCGGGTTCGATCCCGGCCGCGGTGGTCGGATTTCGATGGAGGCGAAATTCTAGAGGCCCGTGTGCTGTGCGATGTCAGTGCACGTTAAAGAACCCCAGGCGGTCGAAATTTCCGGAGCCCTTCACTACGGCGTCCCTCATAGCCTGAGTCGCTTTGGGACGTTAAACCCCCATAAACCGTAAACCGTAATCGTCGCATTATGATGTTTCCGCGCTTGTCAAGAACCGTGTGTGCAAGCCCGCGACTGGCATGCATTAAAACGGGGCCAGAAAATTCCGCCGCAGTATAAGCATGTATAAGAGCGGCGAGCCAGGACTAAGCAAGCAAGCAAGCAAAGCACTCCTCCCGAAGACCTCTCGTGCGATGCCATCAGGGGGAGCAAGGGTATACGGTAGGGGCAAGAAGCTCGGAAAGGGAGGAACAGCCACAGAAGATTACGCCTCAGCACGGCGAGCCAAGCTACCGAAAGGCGCAGAATTTAGATAACGCTCTCTGCCACTGCAAGTGCGCGGGCCGGACTGAATGTTGCAATGCCCGAAAATAAAACGCTCCGAGACTTAAAAGCTGGCCGTACATGCGTCAAGACCGCCGCACTAAATCTTTTTTTAATAAAATTACATTTCCCAAACAGGCGAGTTTCATTTTCGTCTGCGAGTAAAAAAATAATGAACAGAATAAGGACACACACAATGCGCATAAAACACACTTTCCATGAAATGCTACTCGCAGTCGTGCGTCTGAGACGAGCTCCTTCGCATTTTGCTCCCGCCATCTTTTTTTCTCCCTCTGTGTGTTCCCCCTCGTACCAGGTTTTATCGCCGAGCCGTCTTTCGTGCGCACTTTTCCTCTATAAGAATTCTTCATGTCTAAGGTTTTATGACATGCCCTAAAAGCACCTTGAATATAGGATGCAATAAAAGGGCTCTGAAACGACGAAGGAAAGTACAATGCACGAAATAACAGCCAGCGGGAAACAGGTAACGATTCAACAAAACGAGGAAAAGCGCAAAGAGCCGGTGTGCGTCCCCCACCCCCCACCCCCCACCCCCCACTAAACTTCTTTCATTGCTTTTATCCACAGGACGGGGTTTCGCACAGGAACGTTCTTCGGACGCAGAAACGGCGAACATTTATTGGAAACTATCAAAAGGTCACAAAGCCGTCGAGGCGGACGCGTGGTCTATTCTGTAGTAAAGGGAAACGTGCTGCTGCGATTTTGTACGCAATTACTGCGAGGACGGGGGCAATAGAGATTATACTACGCAGTTACAAGCGGGAAATTATGCATTCTGGGACTATATTATGCTAAGCTTCTTCCAGCGGCATTAGCTCCGCCTGGCTTACCTCGAAGCAGCATTGGTCAGAGAGAAGTCTGTCTTTAATCCTCAGTCGCTTCTTTTCGTTCACAAGTGCGGAGACAAAAATCCTCGTTTGGAAGTTTTAAGGATCTTTTTATACCAAATTTCGTTGTTTCTTGTCTTTGCAAATTATCTTTTAAAGTGAAGCTGGAATTAGCATAACGCATCTGAATGAGCGAATGTGAACATGCACAAGTCACACCTAGCTCCAAGCCAAGACAGATCTTAGGCTGCATTAAATGAACAATCTGGTGGCTCATGGCCAAAAAGTTTCTCAACCCTACAGAGAGGGAAAACAGGTGCCACCGACGAGCACTTTATCCTAAAGGTGAGCGAATAGTACTTTTAGAGCGCCTGTCGCCCCATTCCGTGGAATGAGCAAACATTCTTGGATAAAAGATATAACTGCCGTCGTATACGTCAGTGGAAAGAAGCCCAACGAGGAGAATATCCAGTACACAGCCGAGCGTGAATCCAATTAACAGGCCGTATAGATGCCATAGGACCGGTAGAGCTCCAATATACGCCCCAGCGGCACCTGCACTAGTATTCGATTATATCAACTTGTATTTGCCTACGACCGACAGTGAACTGGAGAAACAGCGACGCACCCATGATACCGAAAGTACACGAACATTTTGCGAGACATACGTCGGACTTTGAAAAACACTGATTATGATCAGGTGACGTACTCTGGGGGAAAAAAAATACACCGGGTCCGTCCGACGCGCATTTAGCCACAGCTTAAGAGGCCGCAAGGTTTGAGCAAGGTTTCGGAATCCCATGGAACAACTTCATTGCAGAAAAGACGACACCTTTGAGCTCAAAAACAGATCTGGTGTATCATAGGTAACAGCTTTTCACTCCAGTCTTTCATAAATGGCCGTCCGAGGCGCATATTCTGGGAGGATCACCCTTTCTCCTGCTCGACGACTGATCACACAGGCTCGTGCACCGTGCCTTTGCGGCGTAAATGACGCGCACCAGCTTTTCTCGCTTTTCTCGCATCAGCTTTTCTCACAGTGCGTAGCGAAAGTTACGTGCACTGTGTGCACAGTCGAGTAGGGGGATACGCCGGCATCCTCCTGAACGCACGAGTCAAGGTCGCGAATTCAGCCCAAGCACTTGGACTCTAATCAAGGAAACGAGCCCTGACGCGGCCGGAGGCCCGCGCGCCGGGGCGCATTACGGAAACGAAGCGACGAGGCACAAATGTTTAATCAACGCAGCACTCGCCGCCATTGGAAAACAAGGACAGCGCAGATTTTCGACGCAAGACACGCAAACTAGCTCCGGCGATTCGGAACGCGGGATGACGGGATGAAGCAAAAGGCCCATCGGTGCCATCCAAGCCACTGATGCACGCGCACGCATGAAACGGAAATGATCGCAGCCGGTGTGAACGGCGGTGCAACGACAAAGGAGCCCACTGCGTAGGAAACGGCCCGGCACACAATCAGTGCGTTTCACCGCCACCGTTCATTTGCATGAGTTACTCGTAGCGTAGCCCTTCGGCGCACCCGAGCCAACCGAAACGAGTATGCGGCCGAAAAGTGCGCGGCAAAATAAAGTTTGATTTCTTGCCACAGTTGCACTGCGGTTAACTTTCCCTTCAGTGTCTATGTTATTCTGCAGTTGTCACTTCAGCATGAATCTAAAATGCTTCTGTTTGAACTAAACTCGAACAAACATTCGTTAATTAGAGTACGCCCTCGCAACTCTTCTACAACTACGAAGACATCAGGCCTAAGCACCTGACCTTGTGGCACATGTCAGTGATATAACGGTGAGCCGTACTCCAGTCACGTTCATGCGACCGCATAAAACGGCTAACAACAGCCAACATAATATATTTCCAACGCTTATGGTCAAGAACTGTCACCTAACTAACAATTCCTAACGTGTCCCCTTCGAATCTAATCGGTCAATAAATTTCCTTCTCTCGTTAGCCGAACTATTTTTTTGTTCCCCGGCGCAGTCCTCTAAATTTCTCCTTGTTTCTACTTTCCAAAAATTAACCCCACTACGGATGGCTGGAAGTAATTAGGAACGTCCCCTTTGAAAAGGGGGGGGGGGCAGTTGCCACTGTGCTCGCCATTTCTTGTTTATATTATTTCTTTAAGCAATCCGTCAAACTAAAAGATATTGTCTATAAATTCGCCATTTTCTTTAAACTCAATTTTTAAACCTGAACTTGTAACTTTACATCACCACCCTGCTTTTGAGCCACCAATCTTCCAATCGCTTTTTGCTAACTTCTACCGCAAATTCATTCATATGACCTTTATTTCTAAACCACTCTAAACCCTGGGGCCTGAGGAAGAGTGACTGTGCCTGCATCATCTAGATTGACAGTGCTATATTGTAGTATATTTTCCACACACCACACATGTGTCATTTCTTGGTTAAATTTCCTTTGTAGCTTCGCGTTCTAAGACACCCTGACCTATCTTCAAAGAGCAGGGCGCTGCCTGCTGAGTATTCATAGAACGATTCCTTCCTAATTTGACTTTTACAATTTATATCTAGTTCGACAGTCTGCTTCTTTTCTATTGATTTAATCCAGCTCTTACCTCCTGCGTTTTTGCCTATCGTTTAAAGCTCTTTATTTCACCGCCCTTGCTTCCTGTATACTTATAGGTTAGTTTCCTGGGCCTTTTCCGCCTGTATTTTTTATTTTCGCCGTCTGCATTGGCAGCCTGTATGCAACAGAAGTTACCGTGATCGGTCTGAAGCATTTTATGTTCGTCCTTTCTCTTTATAAATCAAATTCATTATACTCTGTCGCTAGCTGTCTGGAATTTGCATATTTTATGACTGTTTCCAATGCTTTTAACAATGTTTCCTTGGTGCTTGGACAAAGTTAATTAATCAGCTTAATTGCAATTTCGTCCATGCCTTCGGTTGTGCATTTCGGAATGTTTTCCTCCGCGTTTTCCTAGTTAGGATTGGCCAGTTATAAGGTCCGTTCCGTTTGCTGTCCTGTGCTGCTTCTCCATTCTGGAAGATTACGTTAGCGTCGCTCCTAAATGATGCAGCTGTAACCGACGTAATGTATTTCACAGCGTCGTCTCCCTCTAAACATTTCCCGTCAGCATCTTGAATCAGGTCTTGCATTCTATGATTCTTTTTACCCAGACAGCTTATATGGTCCCAGATTTTCTTGGCCCACCTTTAGTTGCATCGCGAACTTCAGGCATCCAGAGATCAGCGGACTATATTTTGAAATGAAAATGAAAATTGGTTTTGAGGAAAGGAAATGGCGCAGCAACTGTCTCACATATCTCGGTGGACCCCCGAACCGCGCCGTACGGAAAGGATAAAAAGGGGAGTGAAAGAAGAAAGGAAGAATGAGGTACAGTAGTGGAGGGTTCCGGAATAATTTCGACCACCTGGAGATGTTTAACGTGCACTGACATCGCACAGAACACGGGCGCCTTTTGCGTTTCGCCTCCATCGAAACGCGGCCCCCACGGTCGGCTTGGATGAGAATCTGCACTCCCAGTTTTTCTTCGCCGTCAGCATGACTGCACTGTGCGTCGCCATCTGTGTGCGATTCGTAAAACTATGAATATTCGTTTGTCAAGTTCCCGGAAGAGGGCGCACAATGTTTACCGCCGGAATCGTGCTGCAGCGGTCTGGTTTACCGTTACTTTACCGTCTGTTTACCATAGGTAGGGTGATCATAGGGTGCGATCTGAGGCACCACTGTTTACCAGCTTGAAATTAATGCCTATAATGTGGCATAAATTCCTTAAATTCTACACTTGAAAGCAGAGGGCAGTCGGCACCGGGCAGGCTCTCATTGGGGATCAACACTCTCAAGAACGGCGGGCGACACGCAAGTTTCAGAATGAAACATGAAAAACGGATGAAGCAAACAAAGGAAAAGCAGTGCGCGACGAAAATTCACAGTGGTGTGTACAGAGCACGTGAAGTACAGGGAGGGAGGAAGAGTCACGTAATGGTGTCGATACTGCATGCAGGAGGAGAACTCGATGGTAATAAATACGGATGTCAAAGGGAATAACAAAAAAAAATGGCAGTGGCTTAACTTGGCTAACCCAGGAATTCAGCGAAAAGCAAGGATGCTTGCTAAGCGTCTGAGGCTCGTCCATGCACAGCTCCGCTACACACTCGCGACAGCCGTTCTATATCTGCCCACACGACCACATGGCTATGACATGGTATCACATGGTCTAACAACACCCCCATCGGATGTCATCACGTGACTTCACATCACCCCCATCGGATATTCTTAAGGTAAAAGGTCAACCCAATGGCAAAGGTCGACAAAAGGTCATGGGTAAAGGGTTCGACACTGCCACATATGTTCACACAAGACTAACGCGGTTGGGCTGAAGGTCGTTCAAGGTCATTCTCCGGCCTACGCGACGACTGCTTTACCTGGCGTAGTGAAGCTTTTCGATTCAAAATGCAAGGTAATCTTGAAATAAAGTGCAATAATTTTTTTTTTACGCAGGTTCACATGATGCAGCTTCACGCGACAGCGTATACAGTTCAGTCCAAAAGCCGTCGGCGTAGTAGTAGTCGGCAGACTTGGCACTGTGTGTCATAAATAACCTGGGGGTTGCGTAAAAAATATCATATCACGGTAACTAGGGGTTCTAGTGATTGATGATTGATTGGTGTGTGATAGGCGATGACGAGTTAATTAAATCATTGTAATTAATTAAATGAATAAATGAAAGTGGAAAGGGGGTTGAAGGTATCAAATACTCAGAATGAAAAACTAATGCTTGATGATAATAATTAAGAAAATTTAAAGTGCATAATTGATCCATTTGTTAACTGTAACAACTGGAAAAAAAATGAGTTCAAAGGTGTTTCCAACGGGCAAGGCGTCGCATCGAACGGGCGATGGCGTTCCATGGACTCCCCGCAGCGCTGCAACACGCTGTCGCGTAGGGCGAAGCTTAAGCGTCCTCCATTTTTTTTGTCGATGTAAGCATTGAGCATGAAATGCTACCAGAAAAAAAAATTCATAAGCCATCACGCAGGTATAATGAGATGCCTTGGGGTTTAAAAACAGTCAGGGTGCAGTCAATTTCGCAAAGTGAAAAAGAGCAAAAGGAGATCAGAAAATTTTGTGGATGGGACTGTGCGAGCAGTTCACCTCGGTATGGAAGGAAACCGGAAAATGCTGGAAAGGTGGAAGAAAACATTGAAGCTGGGTGGAATAAGGAAACTAGGAACAACAGACAACATCAGCACAATGTAGAGCGAGAACTTGGAGCATGAAAAAGGCACAACTCTAAAGAAAAAAAAGACAGAAAATGGGAAATTTAATGCCGGAAAAATGAGGAAGTAACGATTCAAGTTCTTGAAGAAATAAGTACTAATAATTGATAAATGTCATAAGTATGCAAAAAAAAGAAAAACGAATAGCCAAGGAAACTCTGACACCACAAAACCTCTGGGAAAAAGCAATGACACAGTCCAGCTCCACATTCAAGATGTAGAAAACAATATAAACGAGGACATGCACCAAACTAAGAGGGTGAGTCAAATGAAAGTGAGCCAATGCGAATATATGACAAATGGAGCCCTTTATTTAAAAGTAGTCTCCATGAACATTCAGACATTTGTCCCACTGACTAACCAGAGGCATGATTCCCGTCTCATAAAACTCCTTGGGTTCCTGCTTGAAAAAGTCTGCAACTGACTTTCACGTCATCGTCCTACACGAATCTGGTTCCCCTGAGCTCTTTTTTCAATTGCCCGAAAATGTGGAAGTCACAAGGCGACAGGTCTGGGCTGTATGGAGGGCGTTGCAGCGTTTCTCACTTGAACTTTGCCAGTTTTCTGTTAACCACATCAGTGACATGGGGACGGGCATTGCCGTGGAGCAAAATGACCCCACTCGTTAATTTTCCACGTCGTTTATTCTTGATTGCGACACGTAGCCGTTCAGCGCTTGACAATATCGGAAACGATTGATAGTCTCTCCAGGTTTAGCAAATTAGATCAGTGATGGCCCCTGACGATCTAAACAAAAGTCAGCAGCACCTTTACGGCGGAAATGACGGCCTTTGCTTCGAGATTTTGAACGACCGCCAGAAGAGGGGAGAGGTTCGGCTCTGCATTTATTCATCTGATCCGGTATCACAATGAGGATGACGACTTCTTAATTGTCTGCAGTTGTGACCGGGGACGAATCATGGTGCCAACACTAAGAGCCTGAAACACGACGGCAAAGCTTACAGTGGAAACAGTCGAATTCATCACCCCCAAAGAAAGCGACACCATGCTGTTAAACTTTTGCAGCGTCCATTATGTCACTCAACCGTGTTCTTCCCAATGCATGAGAGCATTAAAGAACATTTATCCTCGCACCTGCATGTCACCTTCGTAAATGAAAGATGCCTGTATGCTACGCGCATGCCTCGCAGATAATGGACTGAACCATTATTGCGCGTGTTGAGCTGGCTCACTTTTATTTGACTCGCCCTTATATATTAGGAACAGTGTGACGAAGTCATTTCAAAGCAGCAGCACCCAGGCAACACAAATACATCCTCAGGACGTCCTGAGGATTAATTTTTGAGGACGTTGTGTTGTCCTGAGGACGTCCTCTATTGATCCTCAATAATTCCTCACTCAGACCTGTTGTCCGCCCTCAGTATGTACTCAGGACATCCTCAAAATTCCTCTCCAGGACTTTGTTAAGCCGCATTTCTTGGTACATACAGGTTGATCTTCGTGCAATATTTTCATACAGCGACGACTACAACTCTTTCGGGAGTTGAACTCTGCCACCTCAGTGCAAAAGCTACTCGGACTAATGGCCCTAAAATCTAAACAGTCCAACCCCATCAGGAGCAAGCAGCACAAAAGAACAAGTTTAAAAGCCAAAATACCTTAAATTATCTCCTCAAGGCATATATTTTCTTCAGTCAGAATGGTTTCCTTCATTATATTGCTATTGTGCACAAGTATATTTTAATAAAACTGCAGTTTTTAATTAATGAAAGCAGAGTGCGAGTGATAAAGCTTGTTTTATCTCAGTTCAATGCCACAGTATTGTCCTGCGATAGGACGTTTGTAGGACATTTGAGAAATTTTCATCCTCGAGTCGTCCAGCGAAGTACAAACTGAGGGCATCTTCATGAGGACGTTTGGTCGTGAAGCGCTCAAAAAGTACTCAGAATGTTCTGTTAGGAATGAGGACGTTCTGATCAGTTGAGGACATCCTCAGGATGTTTGGTGTTGTCTGGGCAGAGCCATAGTTTGGAATGCAAATAGAATGCACGTGCATGCTAAAGGAGAGTGAGCCCTGGACACTCTCAACACACAAAAAGGATGAAAAAAATATGGCACATGATGCAGCGTGGTTAGGCCAAATGGGAATTGGCTAAGCTAGCACTTCTGTTTAGGTTCAAGGCTCGCAGTCAGCTCGGCTTTCATGGTCAAGCAGGCTTTAGACAATCGCCGCCTTATGGGTATAATGCGATGGCATTAATAAGTTAATTTCCATACATGCGAAATTGGTCATTCCCTATTTAACATTCATAAATCACTGGGAATCCTCATACCACTCCTGGCGCAGTGGTACAGCAGTTATAAGTGATGCGCCATTGCCCTGCGATCTGTTACGTCTCGCCTACAACGCGCGGTATAGCCGGCGCGGATGCAACGGACGCCGCGGCTTCGTTCATCGCGGCCGCAACGCCTCCCGCCAAGCGCGTCCAGGCAGGTTTCAGTGCCACGTGTCGTCGTGCGTGCGTGTGTGTGTGTGTGCATGTTTTGCCCACGCTTGTCAAAGCGCGGCAGCCGGGGAGAGGAGCTCCCCAACTGGGAGGCGAGGAGGTCTGACCGGCGCCGGCCTGGCGGACGCGCCCGTCACGTCTGGACATGTCGAAGCGACGCCGTATCGGATGACTCTTCCCAAGCCGTTCCCTCTTGCCCTCGACTCCGATGGTATAAAACGCCGCTGCCCCGGACGCCGAGGGGGACTCCGATTTCTTCGAGTAACGTGGTCGCCCTGACCGGCTGCTCTTTTGCGATGCCAGAATAAACAAGTTGTTCTGTTACCAGTCGACTCATCCTTTGCCGGGACCTTCGGATGTTTCCAGCTTTGCCCCAGGCCGCCAGGCCAACGCTACCCTTGGGGCTTGCAACCCAGATGCAACAACTGGTTGCCAGCGGTGAGATCCCGACAACGGAGGCCAGCAGCGAAGATATGCGTTCAACTGTATGCTGAGCAGCACAACGACCATCCGGGAGCAGTGCAACGAGCCCTGTGTGATGACTGGTTGCCTGCAGCGGAACGACTGCGCTGAATTCTTGGCTGCGAGGTTTGGTGAGTGCGGGACTTTCTTCTTCTGAGTTTTGCCAGGCTTTTGTTAGTGTCAGAAACAGAGCTGGTAATTGTGTTGTCGTTGCTGCCGGGTTAGTTTGCGGCAAGACAATAGTAGGCAGTAGAGAAAGCAGCATTCGGAGCAGCCATGGATTTGAAGTCGTTGCGCAAACCGAAATTGCTGGAGCTTGCAAGAGAGTTGGGTCTGGATGTCTCAGACAAACTCAGAAAACCAGAACTGCTAAGGGCTATTCTTGAGTTGGAGGCTGAGGATGACGAGCTGTCGGAATGCCTTGAGACGATTGAGGAGAGGGAACAAAAAGAAAAAGAGAAAAACGAGCGCGAACGTAAAGAACAAAAAGAGAAAGAGGAGCGCGAACGTAAAGAGCAAAAAGATAAAGAGAAAGAAGAGCGCGACCGTCAACACGCTTTGGAAATGAAGCGTCTCGAGGTAGAGATGGAACGCGCTCGTAATGGAAGTCAGGCACACGGTGCAGGAGAACGGGTATCGTTCAAAATGACTGACCTGATGCGGCCGTTTAAGCTTGGAGAGGACATTGGTTTGTTCCTGGTTAACTTTGAGCGAACGTGCGAGAAGCAGGGGTTCTCTCGGGAAACGTGGCCACAGCGCTTGCTCACTTTGTTACCCGGCGAGGCGGCCGACGTAGTCGCTCGCTTGAAGAGAGAGGAGGCAGAGGATTTCGACCAAGTGAAATCGAGTCTGCTAAAAAAGTACAGGCTGTCAGCGGAGGCGTTCCGTCGGAAGTTTCGGGAAAATGAAAAAGGCAGAAATGAGTCATATACAGAGTTTGCCTACAGGCTTATGTCAAACATGCAGGAGTGGCTCAAAGAAGAGAAAGCGTTTGGTGACCACGAGAAAATTCTGCAGTGTTTCGGGCTGGAACAGTTTTATAGTCGGTTACCTGAGAACGTGCGGTACTGGGTCTTGGATAGGCCGGACGTTAGTACAGTGGCTAAAGCCGCCGAGCTAGCCGAGGAGTTTGTGACGCGTCGGGCTCGCGGAGCTAAGGACGGTCAAAAGGGTGAATTTGGCTCCAAGTCTGAGAGGCCGAAGTTCACACCCATGAGAGCAAGGGGGGACACGCGTAGTGCGGATGCGAGTGAAAGCAGTCCGACCGAACGTAAGGAGACGGCGGCAGCCGAAGCCGAACGCAGAAAGCGGTTCGAGAGGAGGCAAGCGCGCGTGTGTTATACGTGCCAGAAGCCGGGTCACTTTTCGGCGCAGTGTCCAGAAACAAAAAGAGAAGTCGTGTGTTTGTCATTATGTAGCACTGACGAGAACATGAAGCTTCTCGAGCCTTACATGCGAGACTTCCTCGTGAACGGGAAAGAGTGCCGAGTGCTTCGTGATTCCGCAGCTACAATGGATGTAGTTCACCCCTCTTACGTAGAACCCGATATGTTCACGGGCGAGTGCGCATGGATCAAGCAAGCCGTGGAAGCTCACAGCGTGTGTCTGCCCGTAGCAAAAGTGGTTATTGAAGGACCTTTCGGAGCACTTGAGACGGAGGCCGTAGTGTCATCTATGCTGCCCCCCCCCAGTACCCGTACCTATTTTCGAACAGGTCCGATCACCTCCTGCGCGAGAAGGGGCTTTTGTTTGGTGAGGCTAGCGTTCAGGCCTTAACCAGATCGAGAGTTCGGGAGCTCGCTGCAAAGGCGGTAGTTGCGGGGCCGACGTTGTCGAACAATGAGAAAGGGTCGGAGGCGCAGCAAGCTGATATTCCGAGCACGTCAGAACTGGATAAAATTGAGCCTGTAGCGTTGAAGGCACCAGGTACTGGAGAGGAAATGCCCGACAAGGGAAAGTTAGAAGAGCTTCCGGTCGAGCTTCCGGGAATAGGCTCAGTGACGAACAGGGAAGACACTGATCAGGTCATTAGTGACTTACTCAGTAAAGCACAGCTGTCGCCTGAGCAGAAAACCGAACTACACCAACTCTTACAAGAGTTTCAAGGTCAGTTCTCTGAGAGGCCTGGTAGGACTTCTGTCCTTACTCATGATATAGAACTTACCTCCCCAGAGCCAGTACGATCCAAGGCGTACCGGGTGTCACCCCGCCAGCGCGATATTATGGTGGCCGAGGTCAAGAAAATGCTACAGCTCGGTGTTATTGAGGCGGGTGAGAGTGATTATACCTCCCCCTTGATTTTAGTTGAGGTACCGGGCAAGGAACCTCGTCCTTGCGTCGACTACCGCAGGCTTAATTCCATCACTAAGGATCAAATTTATCCGATCCCTAACATCGAGGAGCGCCTTGAGAAAGTTAGTAGCGCTCAGTTTATTTCCACCCTAGATCTTGTCAGGGGTTATTGGCAGGTTCCACTTACAGAAGAGGCTAGTAGGTATGCGGCGTTCATTTCACCAATGGGAACATTCCGTCCTAAAGTTTTGAGTTTTGGTTTGAAGAACGCGCCATACTGCTTTTCAAGCCTCATGGACAAAGTGTTGCGAGGACAGGAAGAATTCGCTTTACCGTATTTAGACGACGTAGCGATATTCTCCGCATCCTGGTCTGAGCATATGGCACACTTGCGGGCAGTGCTAACCCGCCTGCGCGAAGCGGGCTTGACAGTCAAAGCTCCCAAGTGCCAATTAGCACAGGCCGAGGTTGTATACCTCGGTCACGTGATTGGACAGGGTCGTCGCCGCCCCTCTGAAATAAAGGTGGCCGCTGTGCGAGACTTCCCGCAACCGCGCACGAAGACCGATATTCGGTCGTTCTTAGGTGTCGCCGGCTACTATCAGAGGTACATCCCCAGGTACTCCGATATCGCGGCTCCCCTGACGGATGCTCTAAGAAAAACAGAGCCCCAAACAGTCGTCTGGAGCGAGACAAAGGAAAGAGCTTTTAGCGCCCTAAAGAGCGCCCTAACAAGCCAGCCTGTGCTACGATCGCCAGACTACACAAAAGGGTTCGTTGTTCAGTGCGATGCTAGTGAGCGAGGCATGGGCGTTGTACTGTGCCAAAGGGACAATGGAGAAGTGGAACACCCCGTCCTGTATGCTAGTCGTAAGCTGACCTGTCGTGAGCAGGCGTACAGCGCCACCGAGAAAGAGTGTGCGTGTCTCGTGTGGGCCGTTCAGAAATTGTCATGCTACCTAGCCGGCTCGAGGTTTATCATTGAGACGGATCATTGCCCTCTCCAATGGCTGCAGACCATATCTCCCAAAAATGGCCGCCTCCTGCGCTGGAGCCTCGCTTTGCAACAATATTCCTTTGAGGTGCGTTACAAAAAGGGGAGTCTCAACGGTAACGCCGATGGCTTAAGTCGAAGCCCCTAACGTAGGAATCCGCCTCAAAGTTGTTGGTTACTGATGTTTTCTTCCTGAGGCAGGATTTTTAACCTATTGCTTTTGTTTAGTGTTTCAAAGTGATTATGTGCTTTCTAGTGCAATTTTCCAATTTGTGGACGCGTTCTGAGTGCTGCTTGACTACTGTAAGGAACTAGGCAGTAGTATAAAAGGGGAAAGAGCCTGGCAGAGCTTAGTGAGGGTTGTCTCGTGCTTGCTGACTGAGCGGTTGCGTTTCGGCGTAGTTCTAACGCTTGCTGGGAACGAGCACAAAAATGGCAACTCTCCCGAAGTGACTTTCCAGTGTCCTATGTGATCCTGAACCCGAGAACGAGGCCTTCTCTGTGCGCTGCGCTCAAGCAACGTCGAGGGGACGATCGGTTTCGATTACGAGCATCATCGAGCGACATCCCTCTGGACAGCGGATGCAGTCCCCTGACCATCGGGATCTCCTTCTCCCGGCGGGGCGGTCTGTTACGTCTCGCCTACAACGCGCGGTATAGCCGGCGCGGATGCAACGGACGCCGCGGCTTCGTTCATCGCGGCCGCAACGCCTCCCGCCAAGCGCGTCCAGGCAGGTTTCAGTGCCACGTGTCGTCGTGCGTGCTTGTGTGTGTGTGTGCATGTTTTGCCCACGCTTGTCAAAGCGCGGCAGCCGGGGAGAGGAGCTCCCCAACTGGGAGGCGAGGAGGTCTGACCGGCGCCGGCCTGGCGGACGCGCCCGTCACGTCTGGACATGTCGAAGCGACGCCGTATCGGATGACTCTTCCCAAGCCGTTCCCTCTTGCCCTCGACTCCGATGGTATAAAACGCCGCTGCCCCGGACGCCGAGGGGGACTCCGATTTCTTCCTTCGAGTAACGTGGTCGCCCTGACCGGCTGCTCTTTTGCGATGCCAGAATAAACAAGTTGTTCTGTTACCAGTCGACTCATCCTTTGCCGGGACCTTCGGATGTTTCCAGCTTTGCCCCAGGCCGCCAGGCCAACGCTACCCTTGGGGCTTGCAACCCAGATGCAACAGATCACAGGTGCTGCCATCAGTGGCTCAAGCAACCTGCCACGGTGCCACTTGTCACAATGGGCAGTTTGTTTGCAATTCGGTGGGCAGGTTGTGATGATGTCACAAAGTCTAGTGACCTAGGTGGCCCACCTGCCACCTAGGGGGACCACCTTGGGCAGGCTGCCCGCAACCCGGTGGGCAGAGGGACCTCAGAGACAACGGCTAAGTATCGGAAGAGAACGCCCAGTGCTAACGCACTAAAGACTAAAGATTCCTAGTTACACATCAACAAGACGAGATGATTTTCTCATGAACTATAGTTTACGAACTAGGCCCAAAAAGCAAAGGAAGCATCGTTAAAAGAATTCAAAAAGATCATAAAGGAAAAGAAAACACCAATAAGATGGCGGCAGAGTGAAATACTTTATACAGTACTGAAGAAAAAATATGATATTTCAGTTTTTCAAATTAAACTTCTTTTAGTGCACTGAAATTGTGTACAAGGTTGGTGGAATAACAATATCATACTTTTTACACAATAGCAACCAATGTTTATCATCATATTAAGCGACAATTTGTTCCCACAGCAAATTTATCGAACAATTGCTTTCTGTACTGTGTGAAAGTATCGGCGATTATATGTTTTTTATTACAAAATGAGGCAATAGTTTCAAGAATGCTTTTTCACAGTAACCTAATGTATCAATTAATACTTCACACACAAGCCTTTTCCAGCAATCACTGCTAGATCCCGCCGAAGCATGGAGTCTAGGAAGCTGTCAGTGAATGTCTAGCCCGGGGTCCCCACTCTTGAAGCAGCTTCTCGACATGCTAGGTGCTGCTGGGTTTTTTCTCGCTCAGACGATGCACGACGCTTATTCGAATATATTCAATTGAAATAATCTCGGTAGGATGGCTTTACGACTCCACAAGGTGTACCGTCTTCTCCTTCATTCAATCTTTCACAAGTGTAGAAAAGTGCTTGAGGTCATAATTGTTTTGAAACATATTGAAATCCCAGATTCTTGCATGTCTATGGAAGTATAACCTTTTCAAGAATGTCCTGACTAACCTCTTTAATCATGGTTGATAAGGGCATTAATTCAACAAGACAAACTCCAAGAGTAGAGAATCAGCCCTGTGCCATTACATGCCCACCTCTGTGGTTTAATTGGTAAGCTAAAAACTAGGCCCATATCAATTGCGTTTGAGGCGACATATACGACAGAATCCCATCATTCCCCCACGACAAGAACTTCGGTTCATCTAATTAAATCACTCTTTCCATTTGTGACCTATCTACCCCGGGTGTTCCTTTACCAACATCATCCTGGAAACCTAATTCTTTTCACAGATGTGCAGGGTTTGAGCTCGGCTTCAGTCATTTAGTTCAGCACATTGCACACGACGTCTCACAGTCCATGGAGTTACTGCAGAGCCTGATACAGTCAGTCTAGAGTTTTTTAGGCTCACGCAAACGATGTCTTTCTCAACTACTTGGTTGGTTGTTCTGGCATGTCTCCCGCGAAGATTGAGAAACCAAACCTCCTCTGAACCTATATCTCTCCAAAACTTGTCGAAGCGTGGACTGCGCTACTCAGAAATCCAGTGAAATCTGTTGGTGTTTCATCACATAGTTGCTGCCGCAGATAACTGCTATTTGAGGAGTCCTGATGGCGTTATGTTAACCTCACACTACGCCCATTGCTTGCAGAAATATGCAGTAATGTAACCACAGAATATGTCGCCTGAAAGTGACAGCAAGTTAATAATAATTTAGAACAGACGGAAAATGAACGCAGTGAGAAGCGCCCATGAAAGGACAAAAATGGAAAACGAACTGAAGGCAAACAATTACGTCCCCAAAAACTCCAGACGAAAGAAGAGGGCATTATTGCATCATAATATATTCAGAAATAGCAGGTCTTTTATATCCGTGATATTTTTAATTTATACAATAAAAATATTGAAAATATCATATCTTTTGTTCACTACTTTATACACAAAAACAAGGGTGACAAGGCCAGCATTAAATCGTATAGACCACTTACAGCATCGTTTCTGATGTACAGGATGGCCATGCCAACAAAAAAATTATTTTGGCTTCAGCAGGATTATATGGTTTTTTAAGAGAACTGCAGAATGGTTCCATAGGTGGCAGACTTAAAAATGATAATCTGTCATGCTTGCACAATGCGTAGAAGCAGCTATAGAAAGTAAAGAACTCTATACTGACTTCTTGGACATTATCAACGCACTTGACCATGTAAACAGAGCGGCTTTGACACGCCTTGAGCAATTAGGGTCTAGGCAATGAGAGTATAAACCTACTATGAGAACTCTGCTGGAACAACAAAGATAACGAAGGAATAACCAATGAAGCGCCAGTACAGATCCAGAAAGCTCTGCAAGCGTTGTGCACTGTCACCACTTGCACTCATGATGTGTATATTATGAATGAAAATAAAACTAGAATCAAATTAAGTGGATTATAATACCTGCCTTAAACAACACGGCTTAGTGGTAGAGCACTGTCTCGTGTGTCTAACGTATGTAAATGACATTGTACTGTTTGCTGACAGTCGTGCAAGCTTGCCACAGATGCTTGCAGATAAGATTTATACGCTTTAGGATTTAATTTTAGCATACATAAATTAGGTTAGATGGCATTTAGTGTTAATAATCATCAAGTGGTAACAATACAGGGGCACCGGGCACCCAAGGTAAAGAGTGCAGACACGCATGGTTTCTATAAAAATTTGGGATTGGACTAGTTGGTTTTTGTTAAGTGCAGACATCTCGGAGTATGGATTAATGAGTGCAAGATGCATCTGGAACGACCTTAACAAGTCATCATTGCAAAGGATAAGACGAATGTAATCATCATGAATAAAAGAGCCCTTCAAGATTACAAGCATGAGGTAGCATGAAGTGTGTAAAATGGGCTAATGGTTCCAGAACTTCGGTTTGGTAGTGTAGCGGCCTACCACGTGCTACGATGGCCCGGCCCAAGAAAGACGACTAGCGCCAGCTTACGCGCAGTGCTCCGAGGGCACTGCCGTTAAACCTGAGCTCATCATCATAATCAGAAGAGATTCTGCGCAGTCTGCGCAGTCTGCGCACAGTCTGGTTTACACCACGGCTGCGTGGGCCTGGTTAAATATTATTGTGGTCACCAGGCAATGATGTCTGTTTGGTTCTCCTACGCCACAAATTGGTGACTGCGGACCGTCGTGCCTTCTCTCTCAGCTCCCGCCCGGCTTCTGCCACAGCCGCTCTGCTAGGCCTCCCGCCGGATTCTGCCTCTGATGCGCCGCCTTCTTCGCAACGCCAGCCAGTCCTTCCTGAGTCCGGGGTATGTGCCCTCAAGCTTCCCGAATTCTGGTCGTCGGACACTGAACTTTGGTTCATTACGATAGAATCATTGTTCCGTCCTCATCGCGTCAGTTCGCAGTTGGCCATGTATGTACGACCGTGACATAGGAGCGCTCACGCCCGCTACTGCTGGCGTTGTTCGTGACGTTCTGCGATCCCCACCAGCCGAGCGACCGAGCAGCGTCGATTGCAGCAGCTTATTGCCTCCGAGGAGCCCGCGGCGACCGCAAACCTACCGACTTACTACGTCGCATGCGCGCCTTGGCTGGGGGCCTGGCTACATCTACCGACAGCGCCATTCTGAGGGAACTTTTCCTGCAGCGCTTTCCATAGCAGGTGCGCATGCTGTTGACTGTGTCTTCATCTACGACCCTGGACTCCCTGACTCAGCTAGCCGACAATATCATAGAAGTCGGTTACGCTCTGTGGCTGCAATGCACCGTCCTTCCGACTTTGTACCCCGGTGCGGCTGCTGGCGATCGCTATTCGCGGCTCCTCGATGCTAACGCGGAGCTCACCCGGAAAGTCGCGCAGCTTACAGCTGCTGTTGCTGCTCTTCGCACACGCCGGACGCGTTCTTCGCAACATCGCCATTCCAGCCCCGGTCATGCCAGCCACCGTTATCATCTTTCAGTTACGATTTGCTGGTACCACCGTCGCTACGGCTCTGGTGCACGGCAATGCCGCCAGCCCTGTTCCTACGCTGAAACGGTCGGGCCAAACGCTGACGGCGACCGGTGTTCTCGGCGCACGATCAAGTCGCCCCTTCCAAGTCACCGACCGTATTACCAAGATTCGCTACCTCATCAACACTGGTGTCGACCTCTGCGTCCTTCCTCCTACATTGGCCGAGCGCCGCCGTCCTCCTGCCTCGCCTCCGCTCACCGCTTTCAACGGATCGACCATATGGACCTGCGGTCAAAAGTCGGTGACTCTTGACATCGGTCTCAGACACACGTACTTTCGCTCGGTGTTTGTCATCGCGGACGTGCGCCAGCCAATAACCGGAGCTACTTTCTCTGGCACTACAAGCTCGTCGTCGACATGCGGCATTGGGGCATCTTGGACTCCGACACGAGCTTAGCTGTCCAAGGCGTTTCCTGTCGAGCTCCATCGCTCCGGCTTCTCCAGGCACACGCCACTGTTCCTGACCCTTCATCAGGCGTCATTGCTGAATTTCCGGACGTTTTTCGACCACCCTCTCTTCATTCGTCAGTCATCCACAGCGTGACGCACCATATCGTCACGACGGTCCCCCCCCCCCCGTGTTTGCTCGGGCTCATCGCCTCGCACCAGATTGTCTGGCCGTCGCCAAAAAGGAGTTTTGAGCCCACGCTGGACGTTGCCTTCATTCGTCCCTCCTCCAGTCCTTGGGCCTCGCCACTTCACATGGTGCCAAAAAGACCGCTGACTGGCGACCGTGCAGTGACTACCGTGCTTTAAACAAGGCCACCATACCAGACCGTTACCCCACTCCCTACATCCAGGATTTTATGTCAGCACTGTACGGCTGCGCTAGCTTCAGTAAGGCCGACCTGGTGAAAGCATACTACCAGATTCCTGTGGAGCCCTCGGATATTCCGAAGACCACCATTATAACACCCTTCGGAGCGTTGGCATATCTCCGCATGCCTTTTTGTCTCCACAATGCCTCCCAAACCTTTCAGCGTTTCGTCGACCAGGTATTTCGATCGAGGTCTCACTTGTTGCTTTGCCTATCTCGACGACATCCTCGTCTTCAGCCTTACCGCCGAGGCTTACAAGCTTCACCTACAGCAAGTGCTCTCACGACTCAGCAAGTTTGGCCTTGTGGTTAATGGTCCCAAGAGCGAGTTCGGTGTCGCGGAGTTGGATTTCCTCGGTCATCGCGTAAACGCCAAAGGCATTCGCCCCCTCCCTACCCGTGTCACAGCCATCCGTGAATTTCCTCAGCCGTCCACGATCAGGCAGCTGCGCGAATTTCTTGACCTCGCTAATTATTACCGCTGATTCATCCCTCGCTGTGGAAGCATACTGCAGCTTCCCTATGACCTCCTCTCGGGCCTCAAGACACCGAACACCGTCGTAGCCTGGACCGACATGGCCGACCGCGCATTTCGAAGCACCAAAGAAGCCATTGCCAGTGCGACGCTCCTCGTATATCCCAAATATGACACTCCCACATCCGTCATGGTACGGCACAGTAGTGTAGTTTTGTGCTCAAAGTCAGAGGTACCCATCAGACTAAAGGCTGGAAGACTGGAATTAGGTGCCCACAGAAAAACAGAAAAGCTACAAACGAAGCAGTAAACGGAACACAGAGAAAAGCTTTTTTGAGGCAAGAAAATCCCAGACCAAAATCAGTTTTGATTAATGCCTGAGAAATATGAATGAAAATAGATGGGCAGGAAAATTTTTCTAATATTTGTGAAGGAAAATTTGGTTTCACAGTGAACAAAAAATAACCCCAAAGTTAAAAAGCAACCACGAGACAAATAATGTAAATAGGAAAGTAGGAGAGAGTTCTACATGTAAAGCATGAGATGCAGAGACAGTTTACTGAAAATATGTGACAGATGAAAACCATTGCATATCTGTATCAAGGGATTAAGACTGAAATCAGAAACAAAACGTTTCATGACACATGAAAAGGCATTGCCCTGCTCTTTGAATCTAGGTTGGGCTGTCACAGAATGCAGAATTATATGAGCGAATTCTCCCGAGCAGGTGATTCACACATGAAATGTGGTCATGGTAGTAAAATAATTGAACATAATTTGTTAGAATTTCTTTCTTTTTTTCAGTGATATATGCAGCACCCTTTTTCGGTCAAAAGTCACATGTACTTTATCTTGGCTTGTCTGTTAGCAAGATCATTTGATTTACCAATAACTAACATGCAGATGGCCGGTTTTAAATTAGCGGTTTCAATATGGAATGCTGTCATCATAAAAAAAACCAACAGTGTACAGAAGTAAAGTGACTGGGCCGCAAGATAAGAACATAAATAGAAGTTAATTCCTAAAAACGAGGTTCTGCAAAAACCAAATAAATGAGAAAAAAAATAGCAAGCTACAGGCAAACAATGCACATACACATTTACCCCGCTTAAGAAAGTGGAACCAGGCCTCTCTCCATAGTTTCCTTCTTGTCAGAATAGCTTTATCTCATTATAAAAAATGTGCGAGTATTTCATGCTTGCAACACACTCCTCACCTCTTCACTCAGGGAACTAACTATGAAAGCAGCGACGCTTCACAAGAACAAAACCTAAGACCGGGAAGGAAGAAAAAGTGACTCCAGAAGAAGGCCACAAGGAGCCAGAGGGCCTCGGATTATGTAGTCCACATGATGGTTATAGCGATGGAAATGGTGTTGAACGATCGCAGAAACCAGAACACGAGACTTTTTGGGGATGCGCAAGACGGTGCCTTGCTACAAGTACACATGCTGTCAGTGTCCTTAAATGCGTATCCTAACAAAATAACAGCTCTATAAACCTGATGATAGCGTGTATGCAAAGGCGTTATTCTATTACACCAAGCTTTGTGAGGTGGTGGAGGCGCTCAGTCAGCAGCTGGCATGTGTCTAAGGTAGAACAGCCAAGCCTCAAAACGCACAACTGCACTTAATAATCCTATTGTCTCACAGGGCTTCTACATTCTGCGCCTTGTTAATTCTCTTTTGTGACTAATCGTAACTCATATTCAATAGCCAGCAAGCTGTGGAATAGACCTTAAGGATACTGACCTTTTTCGGTTAAATCCAAAATTAAAAAAACAGCATACATTTATATTTTTTTTTCAGTTTAAAACCAAAAAGTCTAATTCATATCTATAACCTCTCTCATGTACAGAGAAAACTGACCATTTTAATGATGTAAACAATACCTGTAGTCACTGCACACAAGATGAAAGACTGGAGTATACTGTGAGCAGAAATACTGGCAACTGTCCTGAAGTTTTGGCCTTTTGGGATAACAAAGTGAAGGTAGACATGTAAGGAAGACCTGCCCACAGGATAGGTCACTAAAATATATGCAGAAAAGACACGGCGCGCTATGTAGCCTGGATATTGTTGTACATAGTCGGCTCTCTTTAAGACGAACATGACAGAACCTCGTGAATCAATACTCTGCTTATCATGAATTAACCTTAGCAGCAAATGCCCAATATAAAGGAGTGTATAGAGGGCATGTAGGCAAACACGTGTCAGGAGGAGAGGAAGATAATACACCAATTTTAGGAATGAAGAGGGGTTCAAGATGAAACTGTATGAATAAAAAAATCCAGAAATTACAGGCAATGTTATCAATCATTCAGCAACTGTCAGTTCAGCCTTTTCTGCAACAACTACTGCCATTGCATATACAAGGGGACATCTGTCTAATGTTTGTTAGAGACTACTCACAATATTCATGCCCCTGAATAAAACTAGTGTTGCACGTAACCCAGATGAAAAGATTTCCATTTCCAGCTGAATTATGTAACCGGAAATCATGCCCAGCTGGAAAATTTCTAGCTCAAGCTAGAAATTTTGTATTTCCGGCTAGAAGTGGAAATTGAAGTGCCATTTCCAGCCACTCCGGCTGGAAATAGTGCCGGCAGCATTGCTTTGTTTGGCTGGAGAAAGATCTGAACACACAAAGCCATTCACTTATGCTCATGTGCACTGTAAAGGTTTACACAAACCAATAAGCACAAGTTGAGTGGTTCGTAGTAACATTTTTTTTGGCACTGTATCTGTGGGAAGCTAACCAATGGTGCCTTGGCTGTTCAGGTTCAAAGAGTTAGTTTTTAAAGGACGCCCACATCATTATTACAACTGAGCTGGTTTAGTACAAGAACTTGCACTGAATTTGAGCCTTATTGCATTTTCCAAAACTGTTTCCAAAAGAACAGCTCTAATATCAGCCTAATATTCATTACGTAACATTGTGATACACGTGAGCCTTTTCTCCAGCTCCTTCTTCTCCTTCTGCGGCTGTAAATAATTTTTACATCACAAAAACAGAACACAGCAATGTGACATAACAAGAGTATGCGCAGTCACGCAGCATTAAATTAAAGCTCAAACCTAAAGGAATATCTGTTCATCCAAAATTTGCAATTGAATGCTCTCTTGGTCATAAGCAAAAAGTGGCACTCAGGTGCTTTACACAAGCATAGCAGTTAAGCAAGACTATAAACAAGAGCTTTTACTGCTGAACTGCTCTTAAGGACTTCACGTGTTGATCTGTCAATTTTAAATGCCTTGAATGAGATTCCTGCAAGCAGTTGTACTTTCAAATTTAGGTATAATGTCAAGTGTCAGACAATTAAGTTGTAAGTTATATTAGTTGTTTCTTTTTTCTCAAATTCAATTGACGATGAAAGTGAAAAAAAAAAGAACAAGCAAAAGGCTCTGCAAGACAGCAGACAAGGGCCTGTACTCCTACAGAATAAGTGTGTCAGAGGAGGCTGTTGGAGGAAGTACTTCACAGCAAACCATGCAATAATACCCATGCCAAACAGACAAATTTAATGCCAGTAAGCGCTTAATGCCTTCAGTTCTAACGATATTTACATGGTGCTGCATGTGCAAATTTAAAGGCACACTGAGGAGAAATTGAAGTTGGCTTGTATCGATAGAATACCAGCTCCTGATCACAAAAACTCCGCTCTTACTGAAAACAAAGCTCTTGTAGTAGAAAATAGCAAGAACCAAAATACAGGTATCGCCACCACAGGCCAATCTCGCAAGTACAAGCGTGGCGACGTTATAGGACAAGGGACGCCACCTTGGAGGAATGTTCCTTTCTACATGGAATGCGCGAGTCTCTGAGGCTCACAAAGGAAGGTTGTGCGGTTCAATATTGAAGTAAGTTTTGTTTTAAAACCTATAGTGCACTCTGATCACACAAGGAAGACAGACAAAAGAACCTGAATGTTGGAAGCAAAGAAAACCGATTCTTGGCGGCTGCACAGGCGGCCAGGAGAGTTTCGATTTGTTATGGCGCTTCGCGTCTATGAGCTTTGGTTGCCCCGTGGTATTGTTTTTGACGCGCCTCGATTTACAACCGCCGAACAGCAGAGCAACTCCAAGTGCCGCTTCAAGTGCTAGATAACCTTTGAATGAGCCTGTTAAGGCTGGTCAGATGATCGCCACGGTCGATGAAAAACTATGATGGCACGACGGTCGGTGATCGTACAAGGCAGTTCGCAGTATAAAAAGCACTTGTGTCTTCGCACGCTCACCCGGCGAAACATTCCCGGCTGTGCCAGTCAACTTCAAATTAGTTAGCGGAAATCGTTTATTAGGGACGGCAGACAAGGTACAGGGCAGTTCAGAAAAATTGCTGATTGCCTAGCTCTGTTAGGCCAGGATATACGTAGCGAAAGCGCGGAGATTTCTGCATCGGAAGAGTGCATTCACTAGATGCGCCTTTATTGATAGCTACAGTTTGAGCCGTCGTGGCGGAGTGGTAGCGTCTCCGCCTCAAACGCCAAAGGTCCTGGTTCGATTCCGAACCTCGGCACAAGATGTTATTTTTATTCAGTGAGTGGGCAGGGAGTTTCAGTGGCTCCCATAGACGCGCGACTGAATACGTTGGTTAGCGGTTAAACGCAGGCTCTGTTAAGGCGCGTTTATGCTCCGGCGTAACGCGCGCGCGCGCGCGCTGCACGGCGACGTCACGACGGCCAAAGCGAGACCATGTATACTCCAACTGCGCTTGACCGCCGACGCGTTCGGCGGCTTCGGCGCACTCTAACCGCACTGGCGGGGAGACTTGGAGCGTGTCTCTATTTCGCGCCGAGTGCGCCAGCCGCCGCCGGCCCGGCCAGACTGATTCGGCTCCGCGGCGAGGTGCGCGTTGTGACGTAATTCAATAGCTTCGGCAGTTGGGCGGAGCTGTTCTTTTCGAGCTCTCAGCTAATTTAATCCATTCACAGTACATATCTGAAGGTACATGCAAGTTGGCGAGAGAGCCCGATTCAGTGGACCCGTTGGTTCTAGCGGAAGCCGTTGAAGCGTCGTGCGCGGCTTTAGTTTCAAGCCGCCAACTTTAAACGCGACCGCCCTTGAGCCCCCATCCGTTTTTTGTGGCAAAAAATAAATAAATAAATAACCTGGCCCTTGTAGCCGTAGGAGACCTCGACGCCGCCTGCACCGTACAACCGCGCCGTTCAAGGAATCACAATCCGTTGGCCCCAAAGCCCCGGCCAGCCTCCGATGGGCGCAACGCGCTGACCTTGTCCTGGCACCTCGTGAATCCCGCACTGGGGTTATGATATTTAGTTTGCAACGGCTGCTCACTGAGGAAGGGGGAAACGAACCGCCCGCGCCTAACCTAACCGTACTCCCTCAAAAGCATCGCACGCTCTGTGGGGCTGAGGTCGCTGAAATGCAGGGCGGAGATTTTGCGAGAACTACATCGTCGGGTTCGGGAACCGGATCCATCGTAACGCTGGCAAGACGCCGGTGCAAACGTAAACGAAGCGATGGTAGTGACCCCCGATAGATGCCTTCAACGTGCGGCGGCGGTAGCTTTCATTTCGGCAGCTGCTGGACCGCACCGCTAGCCATCAGAAATTACGGAGTCTGCGTTTACGTCACGTTTCCGTCACTTCGTCCAACGACGTCATAAGAGTTCTCGAGTTTGAATCGGAGCGGCGGGAAAAACTTTTTCAACTTCGAATCCAAATTTCTTTGAAATAAATGCATCTTTCGCTCCCGGACAAGCGGCAACAAAGCCATGAAATGCCGAACTATCAGATTTTGCTAACGAAAAAAATTCGATAGAGTTCTCCTCAGTGTCCCTTTAAGGGCATTAGCCCTACTGCCATTCGCAGCTTACAGAGTCCATCATAACTCATTCGCCCGAGAAATGCATACTCTTGTTCCCAATCCAAAAGCATGCAACTTTGTTAGTGACAACTTCCAATCAAGTAGAAAATGGTTTATTCATAACTTTCAGTCAAATGAGGCACCTCTACTGCATTTCTGATGTGAATGGCCCCATTTTTGCCGGCACCTCTAATAGATACTCCGGCTACTTTTTCGACTTGTCAAAAAGAACAGTGGCATTTTCTGCAAAATAAATTTGGTAACACATCCGTACAACATTACCAACATCTTGTGGTTATCAGCACTGTTTATAATTAGGTAAAATTTATGGATGGCTTGCAGGTATTACTGTCACTGTGATGTAAGTATAATGACATTAAATTTGGACATGTAGCATAAACTTCGAAAATAATGGCATGAACAAAATTAAGGCATTAAGCATTTATTTTCAGTTTGTGTGTGTGTGGTGCAGGTATAACAATGAAGTGAACGAGCAACAATAAAACCATGTGGTGCTTGATAAGACATGAAATGGATAACACATGGTCAAAATGGCTTCTTAAGAAATCAACACAGAATGAACAAAATTCTTGCCTTTCTCACTTGTATTTTCTGATCCCATAAAAAGTGACTATGGCTGAGAGCTAGATATTGTGGCACTGCAAAATTCAACTTCTGGCAACCTTGATTTGTATGAGATTTTTGAGCATGGAAATAGAAAAAGTTTGGAGGCTGTAACTTCTAAGTGTTCTGGTCTAGGCATGTGTTTCTAAAATTCTGTTTATTCTGATAAGGCACTGCATGTAAATGAAAATTTTTTACTGTGTGTTTGTCCTGAAGTAAGAAGAAAGCTAACAATCTTTAAGGCAAGAACTGAACTGGAAAATATTACTGTTACTGCTTTTTTTTACCAAACAGAGGAAGTAATTGAGCAGTGATTTTAAATAGGAGACAATCTGACAATTTAGAAGAACCGACAAGAAAAACACGTAAAAAAAGGGTGCATGCAAAAGCACTCAAGGTTAGGCTAGACGCAAATGTCTTAAAAAACAGAAGTGAGAAACCCAGAGTTGTAACTCAGTTTGTCTGACAAAGATTTCAAAGCCTATATACCTTGAGTGGCTCTCCTCTCCTTCATTAATTGTATCAAGTTTTGCTTTGTAGGGAACATCTATGGCTTGAATCTAAGAAAAGGTCATTTGACCTACAAACCACTTTTTTCCTGCAACAAAAGGATTGCTTTGCTGCTGTTTCACTCACAAGTAAACCACAACGAGAATGACATACACTACAGAGAGCTGTAGAATAGTAATGCTTTACAGCACCACAAAAATAAAATGCACAAAGCTTATTTATTATACCCAAAGATCAAAATATTTTATTATCAAAATAATCTGCGCACTCATTCCACAAGAATATGTCCTTAAAATAACACATAATGGTTTCATTTAAGGCTTCACTAGCTAGAGCTGATTTTTCAAATGTTTATGTGTAATTATGATCAGCATCCTTGTTTTTAACCCCAAACATGACATACAATATGTCTCAGACACACTTGATTTAAGTAGACTACTGAGCATGAATTTGTAGATATGATAGACATATACCATGTTGGTGGGCTCAAGATTAATTGGTAGCTTCATTTAGGTGGAGGCAAAATGCAAAAACATCCATGTGAGTTCACTGCACGGTAAAAAAGCCCCCTATGCAGTTGTAATTAATTAAATAATAAATGATAATTAAACTGTTGATATAAATCATAAAACAAGTGAATCATGTTAACTAATAAGCTGGTTAACTAATTTTTGATATCAAACTTTTTAAGTATTCAGTGGCCTAGTAGTTTGAGAATCCACCTTGCAAGCGGGTGGTGCGGGGTTCAATCCCCAGTGCCACCGGGCACCCGCTGGTGATACAATGGGTACAAGCTTACCCCTGGCCTGGTGCTCGGCTTATCTGGAGTGAAATGCTTAGGTAATGGGCCTTTAACCCCACCTTGGGTAAGAAAAAATAATTTGCGACATGGCGCAGTTTGGCCAAAAGCTGTCCTTGCACCATAAAAATCCATCGTCATCAAGTATTACAGTTAGGCGTCTGCATGGTTACCATTTGAGATTTGTAGCTGGCCATTAGGGACTTTTAGAATTTCAAAAATATGATTACCCTACGTGCTGTGGCTCAACAAGTTTGGGCCAACTCACTCCAAATAATGCACAAAAAACGCGCATCCGTCTCTGGTGCACACAAAGCAACGCCCATCAATACATGTCACTCCATGGCAAGTGCCATGAGATCATTTTTGTCCAGCCCACGTTGTGATGCTTGCCGCAGCTCCTTGCTCCAGCCCACACAGGAAAGAGAAGGTCATGCGACATATGCACCATAAAGTGGCATATACAGGAGGCCGCTGCTTTGTGCGCACCAAAGATGTGCGCTTTTCTAAAGCATATGTCTTTCACCTCGAGATGGCAACCAGGTGCCTAACTGCCACAGTTAAAAAGTTAACAATCAGAAATTATTTAACCAGCTTTCTAGTTAAAATGACTGACCTGTTTTCTGATGTACACCAACACTGGTGTTACTATACCGCAAAAACCATCTTTGGACCTGAAAAACCGTTTTTAAGAATTTATGGCAGGCTTCCCTGAAACACACTGTACTTGTGTTTTCAATATAAACAGTGACATTTTAGAGCATTAAGCTCTACTTCTCCATTTCGGGTCTCAGTGTTATGCGTTATAACGCAAAACGTAACCCAGTGGCTGCCATAGTAACCGAGGTGGTTACATAATGGAATAAAATAACAGGTGGCAGTGTGATGCCCGAGCACCACAACGCGAAACTAAAATATGTAAATCAGATATATATATATATATATATATATATATATATATATATATATATATATATATATATATATATATATATATATATATATATATATATATATATATATTTATTCCTGTCTGGCAGGCGTCAAAGTCGGGCCACTTAGTCCGGACATTCATGTAAAATTTTTGGGCCAACCGTTTGTTGCAGAATGTTCCGGATGATGTCACATTGCCGCAAATATTTGCAGTGTTTGTTCCTTCTTCAAATCTGCCGCCACACCACTTTATCGTTTTGTTTGCGACGCAAGACGCGACTAGATGTATCTCGATTGATCGCAGCCAGGCAGAGCTGATTCTACGTTGTTCCGGAATGTTCTAGTAACTTTGCACACTTTATCTCGAAAGTTCGCTATCAGCTTTAAATTGAGCACGGCCGACAGCGGCGGGCATTCTGTTCGACGACCGCCGAGCACGCTTGTCGCTTCGCCGCCGTTGAGTGATTCAGTCCATTATGGGCGCAAGTCAGCCCAATAAGCAGTTTTCTTTTGGAAGACCTTTTGTCCGTCTTCATCGCTCCTTCGACTGCCGTCACCACTACGTGACATCTGGTGGAGGTGCTGGGAGCCTTCCATGCTCCGGACGCCCCCTTCAAGTCGTGAAGCCAGCCCTAAGCGCTTCGCACCCGAGGACGAACCAGCAGCTCAGCGAGCCAGCCGACGTCTCCAGAGAGAGGAGCCGGAGTGCGGGACCCTGCCGGACCAGACAGCGAAAAGACGCTGCTACGAGCACCACAACCTCGCCGAAGATGTCCACACCGATCATACTGCAGCAGCCGCGGGTGCCGCCAACTTTCAATGGATCCCTAGGCGAAGACCCCGAAGAATGAATGGTTGGACCAGTTTGAGCGCGTGGCGTCATTCAACAAGTGGGATGATGCGGCAAAAATTGGACACGTGTTCTTCTCATTGGATGGCTCCGCACGCACGTGGTACGAAAACCACGAGTCGTCCCTTACGACATGGGAGCTATTCAAGAGAGAACTATTGAAGGTATTTACCAGTGTCGTGAGGAAAGAAAGAGCCTAACGACTCCTCGAGTCCAGGATCCAGCTTCCGAATGAGCCCGTCCGCAGCTAAGTCGAGGAGATGAAGCGCCTATTTCGCCGCGCCGACCCCGAGATGACCGAGGAAAAGAAAGTTCAGTGTTTAATGCGCGGCGTAAAAGAACAACTCTTTGGCAGCCTCGTCCGCCAGCCGCCAGAAACAGTCGAGGAATTCATGCAAGTAGCCTGCACGATTGAGAAGACCCTCGACGTCCGAGCTCGGCAGTACGATCGCCCTCCCTCTGCCTGTGCGATCCGTTCGGACACGACGGTCACCACCAGCGACAGCTTGCGGGAAGTTATCCGCGAAATCGTCCGAGAGGAGCTACGCCGATTACTGCCATCCTCCCCACAGCCACAAGTAGCGACTCTGGTGGATGTGGTATGGGAAGAAGTGCAGCAGGCACAGGGTTGGAAGTGCAGCATTCGTCCTGTCGTATGTGTGTCTTTTTCGTCCACGTTTCTTCGTGCTGCTTCGTTTTCTCAACTTGGCACCCCGACGGCCACAGAACCTCAGGCCGTGACCTACGCCGCTGCAGCAAGGACTCCTCAGCCCCAACGACAACCCCTGCATCCTGTCCGACATGAACAACTTGTTCCCGAACGCCACCACCCTGACCCCGCCCGCCCAGCCTACGATCGACGCTCAAGCCCCCGGAAATGCGACGCCTGGAGGACTTCCGACAACCGGCCGTTGCGCTTCCATTGCGGTGAAGCCGGCCATATTCTTCGTCACTGCCCGCACTGACGTATCGGTCTTCGAGGATTTGCCGTTAACGCCCCACGACCACGCTTCGGCCAACGTCCGCGGGAAATCGACGAGTACCTGCGTCCAGAGGAGTACACGCCGAACCGCTTTTCGCGCTCACCATCGCCGTCAACCTCGCGCTTTGCGTCACCACGCCGCAGCTGCGCAGCCGCGGTACGAGGAAGGTCTCCCAGTCCCCGTTGGGGAAACTAAAGACAGCAACCTCTGGAGGTGAGGTTGCTCACGAGCGAAACTTCGAAGATCCTCCACCGACCACGCCCCCATGAAGACGCTACACCCGCGACGCCGCATGAAGAACCTACACTCGCTGCGCCGACGCCGCACAAAATGAAAACCCCGACCACGACGCAAACTGCCTTGAAAACGGCGCCGTCACCCAGAAGAGCTTCGACCACATGCCCCACTCGCGACTCGCATACGCGACGACGCCGTGACCCGACGCCGAGAGCAACATGCAACGCAAGAGCCAGGACCTCCGATTTAGAAGTGACTATCGACGGCCGGAAAGTTACCGCTCTAGTCGACACAGGAGCCGATTACTCGGTGATGAATGGAACATTCGCTGCGCAGTTGGGAAACGTCACAACGGCTCGGGACGGCCCACAAATTCGCACCGCAGGGGGCCACCTTATTACGCCATCAGGACGATGCACAGCGCGAGTGACTGTCAAAGGACATACCTATCCTGCGACCTTTGTTGTGCTACCGCAATGCTCCCGCGAAGTGATCTTGGGTATGGATTTCCTTAATGAGCATCAGGCGACCACCGACCTGCGATCCAAGCTGATCACGCTTTCGACGGATGAAGCCATCGCTTCGATAAAAACGTGGGAAAATCACGTTGCCCTGAGTGTCCTGGGGGAAGAAGTGAGCGTCCCACCTCGTTCAAGCGTTATCGTGACCGTAGGCGCCACGAAAGCCATTAACGCTGAAGCCATCATCGAGGGGAACATGCCGTTGTTTCTAGACCGAGGAATCAGCATCGCAAGAGGCATTGCACATTTCCGCAATGGCCAGGCCGAAGTACTGCTGACTAACTTCAGCGAAGAATACCGGCACATTAACAGAGGAACGACGATTGCTTTCTTCGACGAAATATCCGACGTACGAGACTCCTTCGCCCTCTCCGACCCCTCCGCAGAAGATTCGCCTGACCAAGAGAACTCGCCCACTTCCGACACCAACCCAGCCCTGCGCTGGAACAGACAAGACCAGATCCGCAATCTGCTTCGAAGCTACAAAGAGTATTTTTCGACATCGCCGAAGGTCCGACAAACGCCAATTGCCAAGCATTGCATTATAACGGACCAACACGTCCAACCTCTCCGTCAAATCCCCTACCGTGTGTCACCACGAGAACGACAAGCCATTTGGGACCAAGTCGAAGAAATGCTTCGCGACGATGTCATCCAGCCTTCAAACAGCCCATGGGCGGCACCGGTTGTTCAAGTGAGAAAGAAAGACGGCGCACTTCTATTCTGTGTGGATTACCGCCGCTTGAACAACATAACAAAGAAGGACGTCTACCCCCTCCCCCGCATCGACGACACACTGGACCGCCTCTGCAACGCCAAATATTTCTCATCGATGGACCTCAAGAGCGGCTACTGGCAAATTGAGGTCGACGAAAGAGATCGCGAGAAGACAGCATTCATCACTCCGGATGGGCTGTTTGAGTTCAAGGCGATGCCATTTGGTCTCTGTTCCGCACCAGCGACGTTTCGGCGAGTAATGGATACAGTGCTGGCAGGCCTGAAGTGGCAGATTTGTCTGGTATATTTAGATGACGTCGTTGTCTTCGCCTCGAACATTGAAGAGCACCTGAAAAGACTTCGAACAGTACTATAGACGCCGTCAAGTCGTCTGGCCTAACCTTGAAGGCAGAGAAGTGCCACTTTGCCTACGAAGAGCTGCTGTTTCTAGGCCACATCGTTAGCAAAGAGGGAGTACGCCCAGACCCGCAGAAAACAGCTGCTATTGAACAGTTTCCACTGCCGGCCGATAAGAAAGCAGTGCGCAGATTTCTCGGACTGTACGCATATTACCGACGATTTGTGAAAAACTTTTCGCGCATCGCCGAGCCCCTGACCCAACTGACGAAGGCAAACGTGCCGTTTAAATGGGAAGTGCCGCAAGCAGAAGCCTTCAAGGAACTTCAGCGTCGTTTAGAGTCCCCACCGATCCTCGCGCATTTTGATAAAAACGTCGATACTGACGTACATACCGACGCAAGCAACGTGGGCCTAGGCGCCGTCCTCGTTCAAAAAAGCGACGGGCTGGAGAAAGTCATCGCATACGCTAGCCGTTCCCTTTACAAGGCCGATGCTAACTATTCGACAACTGAGAAGGAGTGCCTTGCCATCATCTGGGCCACGTCAAAATTCCGCCCCTACCTGTACGGACGACCGTTCAAGGTGGTCAGCGATCACCACGCGCTGTGCTGGCTTGCCATTTCGAGGGACCCCTCTGGCCGACTCGCTTGATGGAGTCTGCGTCTCCAGGAGTTTGACGACACCGTTGTTTACAAGTCCGGACGCAAGCACTCTGACGCCGATTGCCTCTCACGAGCACCTGTAGATACACCGCCGCCGGACAACGATGAGGACGCCTTCCTGGGACCCATTTGCCCCAGCTCTTTTGCTGAGCAGCAACGCTCGAACCCCGAACTAAAACGCCTCATCGAGTACCTGGAAGGCAAGGTTTCTTCACCCCCCGCTTCATTCAAGCGAGGACTGTCTTCCTTCTGTGTGCAGAATTAATGAGGTCCTTGTGAAGAACTTTGCAGCGAGCGAAACAGCCTACCTCCTTGTTGTACCTGCTTGTCTCCGCAAAGAAGTTCTACACACCTCACACGACGGGCCGACAGCTGGACATCTCGGGTTTACTCGCACCCTCCGCCGCATTCAAGACATGTATTACTGGCCCCGACGATCTGCCGATGTCGCACATTATGTGAAAACCTGCCGAGATTGTCAGCGACGAAAGACCCCTCCCACACGACCAGCAGGATTTCTTAACCCCATTGAACCTCCCTCAAGGGCCTTTCAGCAGATCGGCATGGACTTGCTTGGCCCTTTTCCAACGTCAACGTCTGGAAACAAGTAGATCATCATAGCGACCGACTACCTGACCCGCTACGCCGAGGCGAAAGCCCTACCGAACGGAGCAGCAGCAGAAGTCGCCAAATTTTTCGTGGAGCGCATTCTTCTGTGACATGGCGTCCCCGATGTGCTCATCACGGACAGAGCAACAGCATTCACGGCGGAACTAACGCAAGCCATCCTGCGTTACAGCCAAGCCAGCCACCGGAGGACAACTGCATACCATCCGCAGACCAACGGATTGACCGAGCGCCTGAACAAAACCATCGCCGATATACTCGCCATGTATGTCTATGCCGAACACAATACCTGGGACGTCATCCTGCCTTACGTCGTCTTCGCCTACAACACCGCAGTGCAGGAGACCACCCAGATGACGCCTTTTAGGCTCGTTCATGGCAGGGAGGCCACGACCACGCTAGACGCCATGCTGCCCAACGTTACAGAAGAAGAGAACGTCGACGTTGCCGCCTACCTTCAACGCGCACAAGAAGCTCGAAGGCTTGCCCGATTACGGATCAAAGATCAGCAGCGGTCCGACGCCAGACGCTACAACCTACGAAGACGCAACGCGGAATACAAGCCAGGAGACCAAGTCTGGGTTTGGACGCCCATTCGCCGCCGTGGATTGAGTGAAAAGCTTTTGCGCCGCTATTTCGGCCCGTACAAGGTTCTTCGTCGGCTAGGTGAACTGGATTATGAAGTCATCCCTGACGCAATGACTGCATCCCAGCGACGCCGCGTACCGCCAGAAGTTGTCCATGTAGTCCGTCTGAAGCCGTATTATGCGCGCTAAAGCACGCTGCATTTTCATGCTCTATTTTCGAAAGATCTGTTTTAACTTTTACTAGTCGCATTATTTGTTTTAATGCATCGGGTCGATGCTTCTTTGAGAGGGGAGTAATGCCGCGAATATTTGCAGTGTCTGTTCCTTCTTCAAATTTGCCGCCACACCACTTTATCGCTTTGTTTGCGACGCAAGACGCGACTAGATTTACCTCGACTGATCGCAGCAAGGCAGAGCTGATTCTACGTTGTTCCGGAATGTCCTAGTAACTTTACACGTGCTATCTCGAAAGTTTGCTATCGGCTTTAAATTCAGCACGGCCTACAGCGGCGGGCATTCCGTTCGACGACCACCGAGCACGCTTGTCGCTTCGCCGCCGCCGAGTGATTCAGTCCATTGTGGGCGCAAGTCAGCCCAATAAAGTTTTCTTTTAGAAGACCTTTTGTCCGTCTCCATCGCTCCATCGACTGCCGTCACCACTATGTAGCGCAGCAGCACCACCTGTACCCTGGAAGAAGAAATAAAGTGAACACAGCCTGCGATGAGGTCTGACAGGGAGAGTAACGGTCACAAACTCAAACCTGCAAACAATCAAGGGTTCCGCGGCTTCTTTCACTCCCGTGGTGCAATCCGTAGGGTATAAAAAAGGGGCAGTCGGGAGCGACGGGAGGCAGTAGTCACTGGGCTTTGGTCTTGTCAAGCTTGCCGTGGACCGTCGGAGTCAGCGTTGCAGTACTGGTGCCCACCAGAAGCCCTCACTGATCCGATGGTTCCCGGTGGAGGCAGTGTAGATATCCCTTAGTCGGACCCGCGGACTTAGCGTTGCGGCACTCGTTGCACACCAGAAACCCTCGCTACTTCCACGGCATTCAGGGCAGCGTCCCGCTGCGTTAGTATTTTATACCCCTGCTGTCGGACCCTCGAGTAAGGTGTTGGAATTAATCGCCAAACCTGCCGATTTGGTTCTCTGAATTCTACGACTCTCCGTCGCAACCAAGGGTGTTCCCTTCCTACTCGCGACAAAGTGGTGGAGGTGCGAGGTAACTCAACCTTTACCATGGATGAAAAAAAAATCGTGAACGCAGCAACGTCGCGACCGCCGGCAGCAAACTAAGGGAAGCCTGAACCGCCACGCATCAACCCGAACGAAGAATGGCAAGACGAGTGTGAAAATCAACCGAGGTCTCTAAATGAGCGATTTGACCGGCTGTTTGAAATTGCGACCGCGGCTAAAAGGGCATCAGATTAAAGAACCGCTGTAAGATTAATGACAAAAGGTTGTATCGAGCGCGTTCTGCGTACTCGCATAATCAAGATCGCCATGGACGGCAGCACTGATACCGATCAGCAGCAAGCGAGGCTTTATGGCCCCCCTCCGCGTTTTTGCGCAAAGACCGATGAGGACGTTGAAGACTGGATTCGTCTGTAGGAACGCTATTCGGCAGTAGTAGGGTGGTCCGACGCGCAGAAGGCGAACAACCTCATTTTCGCTTTCGGCGACGAGGCCCGCCGGTGGTACAGTGCCGTGCTACGGTAATTGCCAACACGGCAGCTCGAAACATGGGACCAGTGCAAGCAGGCCCTCCGCGACAGTTTTTCCGGAGATGATGTTAGGGACTGGGCTTTCATCCAGCTACAAGAGAGGCGGCAGCAGCCCGGCGAAACGCCTCGAGAGTATGTGGCGAGCGTACTGCACCTCTGTGCTCGGGCCAACACATCCATGACAGACTCAGAGAAAGTGCGCTGCTTTTTTCGAGGGCTGCGGCCAGAGATGATGGAAAGGGTAGCCATATCCAACCCCAAAACTCCGACCGAGTTCCTGCAGCACTTGCAACGCCTAACGCACCTAGGCGCTTTGGCGCGACACGCCATGGCAGCCATGCCAACTCATCCCCTCCCAGGTTTTGCAGCGGCCTCGCCGTTTCTGTCGGCGGCGCCCAATGATTCAAGAAGAACCACTGCGCCTGAACACAAATGAGGGATGCCTCCCAGTCATGAAGCATCGACTGCACGAGTCGTAACGGCCGAAATGTTTGACGCCCTACAAGAGAGCGTGAAGGCCCTCACCAGTGCCGTCGAACAGTTAGCCCGACCCACACCACGCAGGTTTCCAGGACGACAGTCGCGAATTCAGACGGGGCAAGTTCAATGCTACCGATGTGGCCGGTCGGGACATAAAATGCGGCAGTGTCGCGCCGTCAGGGCCCACATTGTCACAAGGCTCCCAGCCATCGGGAAACTAGGACGGCGGGGTCCCCGAGTTCCCCCCGAGACAAAAAAAGGTAACTCCTCAGGAGAGGCCAGCTACGCACACCGGTCGCATCTCATCACCCTCCACGTGTCAGTAAAACACCAGGAGGCCACAGTGATAGTGGACACAGGCGCCTCTGTGAATATCGCCTCGAAGCGCTTCATATCCAGGATAGGCGCAGAAGTAAGCAGAACCCCGGCCACACTCAGGAACGTCAACGGAAAGCTCGTCAGCGCCGCAGGCGAAGTGACACTTAATGTGCGTATTGGCCCGGTCGAGCTGCAAGAATCCTCTTTAGTGCTGGATACACTGCCCTGCGACCTCTTGGGTGGAGTGCCTCTGTGTGGAAACTCGGAAATGGTGATCAGTTTCCCAATGCGAACAGTCACTCTGCGAGGACATAGCATGAAGCTCCGGCTGGACGACCTCGACACGGATATGGTGAACCCGGAAGTCGTCTACTGCCAGCAACATACGCAGATCCCGCCATCCGCTGAGGTCCTTGTTCCTGTCACGGTCCGCAGAAACGGGGCATGCCTTGTATAAACCCTTAGCCCTCCGCCAAATAGACCCCATCCAAAGATAGCCCGAGCTCTAACTGACGTACAGGATAACACGACACATATCCGCGTCGCTAATCCAGGATCGACCACCATGAATCTTGCCAAGGGTACAGCACTCGGGAAGACGACACCTCTCCTAAACGTCGACATCTGCCTAAGACCCCCCGTTATCCGTGGGTCCAGAGTCAATGAAGTTCAGTACGGCAGCCAGTTAGACAAAGATCGGCGTCAGAAGTTCCAGTCGCTGTTGGAAGAATATAAACACCTCTTCGCCAACACAGCCGCGAGCCTCGGCCATACAGACGTGGTCGAACACGAGATCAACACTGGCGGCGCAAGACCTGTTCGGCAGAATTCATATCGCAGCTCTGCGACGGAAAGGCAAAGAATTCAGGAGCAGGTGACGGAGATGTCAGAAAAGGGGTCATAAGAGAATCCTGCAGTCCTTGGTCGTCCCCGGTGGTTCTCGTTCGCAAGCGGGATGGAACTTGGCGCTTCTGCGTGGACTATAGGAAGCTCAATGCAGTCACTAAGAAGGACGTACATCCGCTTCCTCGAGTAGATGTCTTTGATACACTGCAAGGCTCCCATTTCTTCACAACACTGGACATGGCGTCTGGGTATTGGCAAGTTCCCATCCAGGAGGCTGACAAGGATTTCCACGGTGCCCGGACTCTACGAGTTCAATGTTGTCCCCTTTGGCCTCTGTAATGCTCCTGCCACATTTCAACGCATGATTAACAAGGTGTTAACGTGTCAGCTCTGGAAAGTCTGCCTTGCATACCTTGACGACATCATCGTCTTCTCTAAGACCGCTGACGACCACTTAGGGGACCTCAGAGGTGTGCTTGGCGCACTGGATTCAGCGGGCCTCCGCCTACAGCCCAGAAAGTGCCACATCGCGGCAAACAGTATTAAGTACCTTGGCCCCATAATCGATGGACAGTCGGCAAGACCCGACCCCAGCAACGTCCATGCGATCGAGCAAGCGATGAGACCAAAGAACGTGAAACAAGTACGCAGCTTCCTTGGCCTTTGTAACTACTATAGACGTTTTGTGAAAGACTTTGCTCGCATCTCGCGGCCACTCACAGAACTCACCAAAACAGGTAAAGCCTGGGAATGGAGCGGCGAATGCCAAAATGCATCCGAAGAGCTCAAGCAGCGCCTTACCAATTCACCGGTGCTACGGCTTTTTAATCCCGGATTGCCGGTTGAGGTCGACACCGACGTCTGCGGGTATGGGATCGTAGCAGTCCTTGTGCAGAAGAATGGCACAGAAGAGTTCGTGGTCAGTTACGCCAGCCGACATCTAAATAAGGCAGAAAAGAGCTACAGCGCCACCGAACAGGAATGCCTCGCCGTAGTATTTGCGGTCAGACAGTTTCGACCGTATATATTTGGGATTCCATTTACTGTCGTCACCGACCAGGCCATCCTAACATGGCTCATGACAACCAAAAATCCGAGCGGTCACCTCACGCGATGGAGCTTACTTCCCCAGGAGTTCAACGTCAGCCTCAAACATCGGCCACGTATCAAGAACTCGAACGCAGACGCTCTCTCTCGCCTCCCACATAATGCAGATGATACCACCCCTCCCTGTGAAGATATGCAGCTTTTCCTTGCGGACGAACAGAGGCAAAGGACAATTAAACTGCAAGAGGAGGACCACTTCATAAAGCCAATTATCGACCACCTGAAAAACCCGGAAGAGCCGGTGCAGAGAATCCGCCGGACAGCTAGAGCATTCAGCCTACAGGACGGGGTGTTATTCAGAAGAGCCAAAGGTTTCAGTGAAGACAGACTGGCCTTAACCGTCCCAAAACCACTACGCCGAGAAATTTTGGTGTCCTGTCACGACGACTTAACGGCAGGGCACCTAGGCATGAAGAGAACTCTGGAGAAAATCAGCCAGCGCTACTTTTGGCCAAAAATGTTCGCCGAAATAACGAGATACGTTCTGTCCTGCCCAGACTGCCAGACGCGTAAGACCCCACCGACTAAACCATCCGGCCTGTTGCAGCCCGTGCTACCCGCTCGGCGCCCTTTTCAGCGGCTCGGGATGGATTTCTTGGGCCCCCTGACGCCGTCCTCGGGCGGAAACCGGCATGTAATTGTACTGATTGACTGTCACACTAAGTGGGCGGAAACTGTCGCCGTCCCGGAAGCAACAGCTGAAAACGCCGCGAAGGCATTCCTGGAAACAGTGGTTCTACGGCACGGAGCGCCAGAGCAAGTAATCACATATCGAGGACAACATTTTATGGCTGATAAGATGGAAGAGCTGTTCCGTCTCACTCACACGAACCACACGCTCACAACGTCGTATTACCCTCAAACAAACGGCCTTTGCGAGCGCTTCAACCGGACATTCGCCGAGATGATCAGCCAATACGTCTCGTCCGATCACCGCTACTGGGATCAATTCCTCCCCTTCGTGACGTTCGCATACAACTCATCCATGCAAGAGACGACTGGTTATTCTTCTTTTTTTTTTTGCTATACGGCCACGAGCCAACACTGCCGATTGATGCGGCCCTAGGGGCAGTCCCTGGGGATACAATGGGTCCGACAAACGAGGAGACAGCGCGCCGATGGAATAACGCGAGAGAGCTGGTGCTAGAGAGAGAGCGAAGGGCACAGGAGGCGAATAAGCTGCGGTACGATCAAACACACCGCACGCAACAACTGACCGCATGGTGATCTCGTTTATGTACGCATGTACAGTACTCACGGATTGAAATAGGACATTCGGAGCGCGTGGCCGTCGCTTCATGGAGCGCCGCCCGTAGACGCTCATGGAACCAAGGTGGTGCATTGTGGTATGGCGTGAGAGGGAGAACATCTACAAAGCAGAATTGTTCCTTCCAGTAGCCAATCAGCCGGCCTGTGGTTTACCACATGCCTGCGTGGCACTGCAAGGCTAGCGCTCCGAATGTCCTATTTCAATCCGTGAGTACTGTACATCCAAGCGAGGCCGCACGTCCAAATTTCTGCATCCCTACCATGGTCCCTTCCGCCTCGTGAGACAAACCGCGGAAAACGATTGGGAAGTGGAAAATCGCCGCGGACGTCGCGACATCGTCAACATTAACCGGATCAAACCCTACGTTGACCTCGATGACAACGCAGCCACCGGTCCCGAAGAACGCAACTCCGAAGAATGCGCCACCATATCGGCACAGAGGATGCAACGGAGCCATGCCCAGAAGCGAACACAGATGAGCTCCCACCTAGTGACAGTGACGAGTTCTTCGATGCATCAGACACGGTCCCATGCGACAATGCCATAACTACCAGTGAAAGAACCCGTCGCCATATAGTGCCCCCACGACGTGATGACTTTGTCTACTATTAAGCGACGTGTGTACGTACGTGTGTGAAGTGCGATACGTTAGTGAGTGCGTGAAAAAAAATATACAAGCAAGAAAGCAAACTGGTCACAGGAACCGCACATTTCGTGACAGCAGTGATTGTGACATCATGACGACATTTCGTGTGTGCGCGTACGTGCGTGAACAAGTGTAGAGTGTGCGTGCACGCGTAGGAACAGTCCACGTCGGCCCCACTCCCTCTCCCCTGAAGCCCAAAGCTGTGAAACCACAGCGAACATGCGAGTATAACAAGCCCTGTCTACATGAACCCGATAGAGTCGAGTAGAGTTAGCTTGTCGGGTAAAAAACCAGTTGCCGGGTTCATGTAGACGCTGTCGGGTCGAGTAAAATAAGCGGCAGAGCGAGTCAACTCGCCTGCAGGGGGTAGGTTAACTGGCCTGACGTGAGCGAATGTGACTGCACTACAACACACTGTGAAACAATTCCAAGAACTACCACCATATCTACAGTGTATTGCAGCGTTGTGTATTACCTTGCTAGTGCAATAAGCATTGTTTTGTGATCGCATCATTTTTTATCGAGAACCAGCGAGTGAGGACGCCGCTTTTTGTACAGGGGAGGAATGTAGCGCAATAGCGCCACCTGTACCCTGGAAGAAGAAATAAAGTGAACACAGCCTGCGATGAGGTCCAAAAGGTGGAGCAACGGTCACAAACTCAAACCCGGAAACAATTAAGGCTGCTTCTTTCACTCCCGTGGTGCAATCCGTATGGTATAAAAAAAAGGGCAGTCGGGCAAACTCTACCTATCCTTCTCCTCTCTATCTGCACGCCGGCGGTGGTGGTGGTGCGTTAACATCAGTCACATGCCCGTGAACTTTCATTTCCTCTTCTCCTTTCAACCACTTACTACTACTACTACCTATCCCTCTCCTCTCTACCTGCACGCCGGCAGTTGTGGTGGTGGTGCGATAACATCAGTCACAGGCCCGTGCACTTTCCTTTCCTCTTCCCCTTTCATCCACTTACATACGGGAGGTAGTCGCCCCCGGGCTGCACGGAAGCGTTGGTCTTCCCAAGCTTGCCGTGGACCGTCGGAGTCAGCGTTGCGGCACTGGTTGCACATCAGAAGCCCTCGTTACTTTCACGGCCCGCCGATCAGCTCCCCTAATCGTTCATGGCAGCGTCCCGCTGCGTTAGTATTTTATACCCCTGCTGTCGGACCCTCAAGCAAGGTGCTGGAATTAATCGCCAAACCTCCCCCCCCCCCCCCCCCCCCCCGTTCGGTTCTCTGAATTCTACGACTCTCCATCGCAACCAAGGGTGTTCCCTTTTTACTCGCGACAACTACGTGGCAATATGATTCAGCGTTTCATGCAGCATGCATAAAGGTTAAATTAAGTTAAATTAGAGCCTAGCTTTCAGCAGGGATTCGAACCGGTGACCTATGTACCCCCAATTCCACGTCTTTATGAATCTTCATATGAACAGCGCGGCTCAACCGTTTGTCGCAAAGTGTTCGGGGTGGTGGAAAATGATTTCGCGTTTCATGCAGCATAAATTTACTACTTAAGTCAGTATAGCTCACGGCAGGGATTCGAACTGGCGGCCTATGCTATGTGTGTTAATGCTCGATATTCGATCGCTGCCTCATTTTTTTTATGAGCAGTATATTGCCTACCATTTGTTTATCAGAATAATAACTCTAGCCATAATATATCAAGCTTTGAGATGTGGTGACCATGATTCTACCAGCCATCAGTCAGCCTTTTGGTATAACTGGTAATCAGCTGCACTGAAATACCCTAGATGTTTTCTAATTTAAGTTCTTGAACCAATATATTGTCTCACTGAGCCGATTTATCTATATTCCATGTTATATTAACTGCACCTTTCTTTTTTCAGCATGGCACATCCTGTTTTTTTGTTTCAGATTGCAATATCCTTGTTCAATATTAAGTTTTTGCTGCAGAAGGTATTGATGTAGGAAATTATTAGGATGTACGAACAACGCTAGCAAAAACAAAGTACTGAGGTAAGCCTGTAATATTTAAGTCGTTTACATGTGCATCCAAACCAACCTAAGTTATGCAAGCGACCTTCACAAACTCTGGAAATATGCCAGTGCTTAGCATCAGACATGCACTGAAGAGTGAGCTATGCATCTGCAACAATTCTCATTGGTGAAGTAAGGACTGCCACCCATTATATGAGCACTGCTGTAACACGAGGAGGTTACGTATCTTATTCTTAAAACAAGGTGTTTGAAAGATTGAGTTCATGTTCATTCATTGCAGGAAGCACTCATGTTTTTGCAACAACTGAAGTTTGGCACTGTGAGATAAATTTTCCAGAGCTCCCATGTAATCATTATTATCAGTACTCACCATTATCAATACATAGTAAGCAGAGGACACATGCATGCACACACATGCAAACATACATGCACGGCCATACACACTTAAGTTGAAGCTGCATCATATGCTCAATCAATATGTTCTTTAAAATTTAGTTTTAATTTCTAACTTTGAACTGCTATAGTGGGAATGCGTTTAAAGTGTATATATCTACACTGCATGGATCTTAGGCTGATATGCCACTCCAGTTAGTGTTCATAGCTACAGTTGAGCAGCTGACCAGGCTTTCATTATCTGCAAGTGGCTAATAAAACACCCTAGCGTTTGCAACAATTAGAAGTGTAAAAGAAACACAAGGTCTCATGAGATTTGTGGCATGGTGGTTCACGGTGTACAAAACTCAAAACTCTCAATTGCTTCAAGATATATAAACATATGAGTGTGATTACTAGTGTTGCTAAAATAGCCGAGCAGGAGAAGGCACACTGAAAGCAATAAAAGCCACAAATGAAAGGGCTCTAAAAAATGCCAAACCATTCTGCAATGAACTGAGATATCTCAAAAATGTTCATCAAAGAAGGAGAGGTGACGGGCCAGAGAAACCACATCAGCACGAGCAAAATTACAGACTTTCTTTTGGAGCATATGCATTTCTTGGCATGAAGTTAGCACTACACAACACAAACACAAGAAAGAAACACAGGTAAAGGCACTACTAATCCCTGATCTCCTTACAAAATGCCATAAATAAAAATATAAAATAAAAAGCTGTGCTTGCTGTGGAAACACACATTAAGTGGCCAGTGGAAAAACTCCTGTTTCCACCACTCATTAATGCATGTGTGACAGTCTAAATTCTTGTGACATTTTAGAAAAAAAATCTGTTATTAGTAGCACATTGTACAGTGCTCCTTTTTTGCGTTTTTCTAGCATATATTGCTAACTTCAATCCAAAATCTGCATCTGACATAAGATGAGCTGACATTTGTTTTGTTTTTTTTCCCCTGATCACAGCTCACAATTAAACTTCGAAATAAACATTCTAATGCTTCAGGCTGACTTTTATAAATTAGCATGTTAGTTACTTGTAGTCAAGCTTGATCTACTCTCTATGTGTGAGTGTTTAATATGATGCCCAATTACCTTATCCACTTCACAAAAAAAGGAGTCTTCTCTCGGGAGCTTAAATCAGTCGTTTCTTCTTGCAAACAGAGATTTTCTTGAAGCTATAAAATGCATCCCAACTACAGTATGCTACATTCAGTTTTTAAGAGTTCATGAAAGTACTGTCACCATAAACTAAAAACCCAATAACCTACATGAACAAGACTGAAATCTTTTGCATTTACATGTTCATTTAAGTGGACAACTGATGTAATTGATGTTCTAATTTCAAGAGCCACACCTAGTGCATGGTAAGCAAACATTTACCCATAGATGCCATACTATGCACTTTAAAAACAATGTATCAATTGCATTAATGTCACATTTTATACATTAACCTTTGAATATAGACGAACAGTACATGTAGGTGTGCATCCTCCTGCAATGCACCAATACTAACTGAATTATCCAATTCAGTTAGCCCTTTCACACTTTCTCTTCCTTTTCTTTTGTGTGTGCTACAGGATTCATAGCGTGATCCAACCTTTATGCATGCAAAACATCCGCATATGACTTGTACTAACAAGCTTTCACACATATTCAAAAGAAAACCATTGTTAAATTACAAATTGGAAGATGAAAGAAAAGGATCTAACACAGTAATAAAGAAAGCATCAGACAATACAAACATTTATCTTCTTTCTCCACCTTAAATTTGATGCTAAACCTTTATTTTATTGCGAAGTGGTACCATAATAATAAAAGAGAAAAGGTCGAGTCCGCAAAGTTCTTACTGGAAAGCTGCAAAAGTTGTGTGGTAGCAGTTTGGTCTCAGCAGCTCTGCAGTAATAGCTGGAGCCGAACAGAAATGGATGGTGTCGTTGACCAGCCGCACCTTCTGTAAACAAACCAGGAAACAGTTATACAGGGTACAATTGGTACACCAATAAATGCAGTATGGTGTACTAGGCGTTTGCAAAATTACTTGTGCTCTATATATAACAATGAATGCTCAAAAATGGTTGACCAAGACTGTCAAGTAGCATATCAAAATCCACACTGCATGAATGCTGGTAGCTTGAAGGCCAGCTTGGCTACACTGTCACACATTTTGCAAATTGATGTCAATAAATATAAAAACACCAATTTGGAAAAAATTCAATAAAATTAGGGAACAGAATTGTCCCTTTGACAGCTGCAATTCAATAGAGGCAAAAATGTGCTTGTTAAAGAATCCCAGCTGGTCAAAATTAATGTGAAGATGTTCTTTGCAGTGGCAGGTACAACTTTTGCACGTAAATATCCATTACCCCATATTTTAAATAATGACTGGCACTGCCACAGCAGCAAGAGCAAGAGAAATAATGCCCTTGATGTTGAGCAGCACTTATTCGCATTACATGCCAGCTGCATTGCGTTGATAACGTGCATTGTGCTGTTCAGCGAGGTCACCAGAATATAGCATATATACACTCGGGAACATCTTTTCTTGGCAACAAATGAAAAGCTACGAGCATGAGCAGTCAGGTTCCTGACCGATTTGACTGGCTCGTGAGCATGTGAGAACAGCAGTTTTGTGGAACCTGATGCCTCGCACTTGTAGCTTTCCCTGCATTGCCAAGAAAAGCCCCCGACTACAGTGACTGCCAGGAAATACTGCACAGCCTCATCAACATATAAATGTGAGATAATCAATCACAGTAAAGGTCAATTTGCTTTGTTAACTTCACAAATCATCCCAAAAGAATATTCTCTCAAGACAGAAATTGTATGATAGGGCAAGGACAATGTTGCATCAAAATAATGGCCAAGGAAAATGCTATGGTTCATGTACAATAAAACTGTACATGACCATTTAGCTTCCCATCCATGTGCTCACGTCCTTAACTGCATAAGAATTATGCTCCTGGCTTATAAATATAAATTTCACAAAATATAAATTTACGATTTAACCTAGAAAATAAAGAGGTTAGCATTAAGTGTACTTCAGCAGTGTTAATGAATGAAGAGTAAGAGTAATGTGACTCTTTTTTGCAAGAAGCATCTCTAGCCTCTGTTGCAGTGCCAGAGCAAAGGGTACATGCTCCTCATTGTCCAGGTAGGATGCCCAAGCCTCTGAACACTGCATTACAACTACTTGCTAGTAAAATCATGAAATCAGAATGAGCAGGAGTGCGCAGATAGGGGTAAGGGGGGCAGTGGCCCTCCTAATAGACATAGAGAAGGGAGGCGCGAACTTTGGCCCCCCATTATGAAGAGACTTGTGTACAGCTTTGACAGTGAGCATAATCACTCCGCCCAATATCTGCCATGTCAAAAACTTGGCAGGCTCAGACATCATGCAAGTCCAGTTGTATGGCATAAAACAATGGGGTGAGCATTAGCTTTTATTTTGCCAGTGAAAATTGAGAGATAGCAGCTCTTTGTCAAACCTTTGCATTGAGCTATAAATCTCTGTACTTGATGCAAGAAAAAGAACCTACTAAATTTGATTAACCCTTAGGTAATAACAATAATCTTTATTGGCTTCCCTAATAGTTATGATTTCAATTTTATTTTCCACAACTCTCTAAGCAATATGCTAGGCTAGTAAAAAAATATACTTTTTTCAACTGCATACTCTGAGTAAAGCCGTTTAATGTACAATATCATAAGACTTCAGTTAAAGCATCTCAGCATGAAAACCAGGATAAAAGTATCATTTTCCTTAGAATACAACAAGCTCCACATAATAAAAGCCTCAATTAGCACCACCTTCCACACTGTTAGGCAAAATAAGTGTAGCTCAGAATTTACACTATGCACTACGCATAATGCTTACAGCCTATTATAGCACATGGTCGCACAAAATACGTGACCATCAGCACATTTATTAAGACAGTCGTCCATGAGAAGCTTACTAATATATGGATTTGGAAAAGAAAGAAACAAAATGATTTCACATGCAATGTATGGCACACCAGTACATCATATTTTAATTCTGAACAGTAACTTCCACAAAACAAATCAACTCGTCCTCAGTAACGTGTCTTTTCTATATCATGCGATAATTATGAACAATAATGCTTGTACGTAATGCCAGAAAGAGCTGTGAAACAAAAATGTCTGATAAGAGTCCTTCCCATACAGGGCACAACAGGCTAAGCCAGCCGCTACAAGCTTTACTACCACAGCCTTAGAATCATGAAACCAGGGACACCATAACCAACATGCTCACAGTATTTTAGCATAGCAGTACAGTAGTCTTCTCTTGCTGCTTCAGCCCTGAACAATTTAACATCTTCTTTCTTCTGCAACTTTGTTCATCACTATGTGGCACCAGTGCATATGGAGTAAAGCTGTGTATGCTACTGCATGATCCCCATTTGCCTTGACACCATTACCTTTAAGTCTTTACAACAAAGAGCCAGTAAGACTCACGTAATACACATACTTTTGCAAAAAATACGCAAATCTGCATGAAAGAATTATGTGCAATGTGTACATGTCACAGCAGTCACTATACATAGTTTTCACCGACATCATAGTGGCTTCCATCTTTGGGTCCACAAAGCGTAACGACAGCATGGGCATTTATCTATTTTGATTTTCGCCAACTGCTTCTCAAGTACACTGTGGAAGCATGCGATGGTATCCAAAGGTGGCACCCTTGAGACGTCATGTGAAAACTGTCTATATACGCTGTACATGAGAGAAAGCAAGTAGATAGGGGGGGGGTAAACAAGCAACTAACGAGCAATGCTGAAGTACAAAAATGTTGCTTCAGACTGGAGGACATTGCAGCAACTTCAAAAGTAATGTTCTGAATCAACTTCTAAACATGTTCTCAACAAAAATTATCTACTAATAATGGCATGTAAGCTCTCAAAACCATTTTTGACATAACATTCCTTCATTCTTAGTCGTTAACCTCGTCATTTTGGCTGCAGCGATGTCAATTTTACCTATTTTTACTCAGATAAATACTATGCAGGGAATGCCTGAAATAAAGCACACTCCAGGTTTTCCAACTAATAATTTGTCAGCCCAAGTGCTCTTCACGGATGTTGCAGCTCTGTCCAAAATTCACATACTATACACTTCCATTGCTTTTGAGAGTCCGAAATAGCTTTTAGGTTTACTGTCTTCACTAGGTTTATTTTTATTAGGCTTGCTCTGCCCCTAAACTACGCCAGCAGACTAATATTTTAGCACACATGCAGTTTACTTCCTCTGGTTCCCTCAATTACGCCTTCATGTCAGCCACACCTTATCAATGATTGTCCATTAATTCATGTTCTTCAGTACAGCAAGTACCGACATAGAACAGAACTGTACTGACTGTCATACCAGAACTCTAGGCTAACATGTATAACAAAGTACTATACAACCGCTATACGTTTGAAATCATTGCCTTGCTAATAACAAACTTCCCAGACTACCTACAGCTTACCATTCACCATAACTGTCATGTCATGCAAAATGTAAGCAATTTCGAACGAATGGCTATACAGCAAGCAATTTGTTTGCTTTTCTTGATGTCCAGCCTCTCACGAATTTACCAGTTCGTTTCACTGAGAAGGAGACCAAAATGCACTGCACTCGTAAAGATGTGCTGCCTTGCTTCCAAAACAGCAGATTGCGTATAACCACAGCTGGAAATAGGCTTGGTTTTTTTTTTTTTAAGCATCCAATATACAAAAATAAACATGAATACACAGCGCGGGGCGAACACTTACTTCAGCATCGGGTGCGGTCAAACAGGCACAGGTACTGCCTCGTGTTAGATGACTGCTTTGGAACTTCATGCACTATGGACTGTTTGCTTCAATGAACCATCGCCACATTTTGAATAGATAGTTTATTGGCTGCTTAAATAAACAACGAAAACTCCATTAGCAACTGCATATTGCGTTCTCCATGCATGGCTGCTTCATGCAGCAGCGAGACTGTGCAATCTCACGTGTAGACAAAGATATTCGACTCAACTTGATAAGAACCGAAGGCACGAAATATATATCTATATATGTATATATATCTTGCAAGCACGTAAACGCACAAAATCAGAATTCACATACACGAACAAAGCAACTAGCCACAACGTGTTCCTCGCAGCGTCTCCAATTCACTCCACGGATGATGTAGGCTGAACCACACTTGCTCACAGTACCACTTCACGCAGTGACGAGCCAGCATACGCAACAGTGATAAACACTATTAACCAATACATACGTTCCAACACTAGCACACCAGCACAGCGAACTAGAATGTGTAACACCGGCTCACAGCACAACGTGGTTATCTACGCAACAGCGGCGTCGGCGCCGTGTCGCAATCGCGCAGTTTCGACCGATGATCCGACGTGGAGCCAGGTGGAGCCGAATAAGAAGCCCAATGATTAAATTTCATGTCCATTGTTTTTTAATTGCCATCACTAAATCTTATTGTTGTAGTACGTTGTAGGCAACGTTTTTAGTAAAGGGCAGCCGCGGCGCGTCAGGGACCCATACGGTTGCCGCCCAGGCGGTGGCGCTGCGGTCGCTTTTGGATGGGCGTGTCGTCTGCTACTCTGAGGAGCGAAGCAGACGTTGGCTCGCCTGCGTACACAAATGTATTTAATGAATAAAAACGCAGTTTTCACCTTTATCTCTTTTGTGTTAATGAAACAGGACGATTTAGTAGCCTGCAAAACCATAACTTTAGCCGGGAACTTTAAAGACGCGTTGGCAAACTGCTCGTCTCGTTTCTACTTCCTAGCTGTGCCAAATACCTCAACCGAAACACTCTTCCAACTAGGCCTACACAACACAATAGGGGAGCTTATCGAGGCCAACCGACAGACACAACACATACGTCTCGCGAGAACCACCACCGGCAGACACACCCTACACACCCTCGGTATCAGCATACCAGCCACGAATCCCACACAGCTCCAGGTCCCCCACCACATTCACCGCGAACTACTTATTAAACCTCTCCCCAAAAACATGCATCCCACCTACCACGAACCCCGCCGCAGAACTCGTGCACGGGCGCTCCACAAACACTATGGCACGGAACCGTATGCCGTGTGGGTGGATGCCGCATGCACAGGCCAGGACGCGGTTGTAGTCATCACGAACCCCTCCCTCCAACCGATTGTCACCCTTCACATATCCCCCACTGCCACCTCGGAGGAGGCTGAAGAGGCCGCCATTGTCTATAGTCATCACGCGCACGGAAGCCCGGAATATATATATATACTGTCAGACTCTAAAACTGCTATACTAAATTAATTTTGCTCGCGGGAGAGTTCACGTGCCTGCGTTTCGCATACCGAGCTCTATCGCCGCACACCCGCACCGCCACATGGAGCTCATATGGGTGCCGGCCCACTCCGGGAATATCGGAAACGAGGCTGCCAACGCTTTAGCCCGAGGTTCTTTCAACCGGCCACCGGCGGCCTCCGATCTAGGGTTCTCACGGGAGCGCATGCATTCATTCAGTGAACTGACGCAGGCCTGCAAAGCCGAATGTCGGCTCTATTCCCACCGTATCCCTCCCTCGACAATTATCACCAGGCATTTTGGAGGCGGCTTCAAACACGAACCTTACCTTCCCCTTATATACGCTCGCGCTATCACCAGGTGCACACAAACCCCTTGTGTACCCTCTGCCACCTCCCCAAAGCCACTCTCGACCATATCCTTTCCCGGAGGATCGTCCGCCGCTGGGCCTGGAGCACCTTACCATTGGGAGGCTCTACTGCGTTCCGAGGACCCGCGGCCAAGCAAGCCATCGCCGCAGGCCGGGCTGCCAGCGTCATGAGCCTCCGGGACATTAACGTTTGAGTGCAGTGGGGCCGTGCGGGGACCCAAGGACTTGCGTGTCCTAAACTCACCTGTGTCAATTAAAATTTTCACCAACACCACCACCAACTTTCAGAAGCCGATATACAGGGACTGACGTTTTTATGTTACACATTAAAAAAATCTCTATGCGCAAAAAACTGTCCTAATCGAGAGTAAACACCGCTCACAAGGTAGAATATTATTGTCCAATTTGTTTGCGATCTTAACAAACATCGGCACTTGCCTGTATTTAGTGTAATTAGCCAGGAACTGTTTTCGGCTACGAGTACAACTTTTGCAGCCGGTCTCACAGGCTGCGCCATCTGCCGGGCGGTGATGCAAACGACGCCTCGGCTCGGTGGATGCGAGAAGCGCGCTCTCTTCGAAGATGGGGTTCGTCTGCTCTCCAAAATTTATGTCACAAGAAACATCACTGCTTCTAATTCTAAATACTGCAGTGCAAATGAGACACCAACAGCACTGCACACGCCAATAACTGACAAGTCGTCGCTTGTGAGTTGCATGTTTACCCGGCAGATGGCGCAGCCTGTGAGACCAGCTGCTTGGTTCGCGTCTGCAAAAACTATACTGGAAGCCAAAAATAGTTTCTCGCTAATTCCACCAAATACAGGCAAGTACCGATGTTTATTTAGATCCCAAACAACTTAGACAATAATATTCTGTTTGCCGTCGATTAGTCCAGTATTTTGCACAGAGGAATTTTTTTAAAATTTTAATCCGGCATATAAGAACGTAAGTCCCTGTACGAGGGAATATTGTGTTCCGTCATGGAAGCTTAAAAGCAAACTTTTCAGGCTTCTTGAACATATCTGCATGCATGCCGGGGCAAGTTAGTTTCTTTAGCCTCCTAAAAGCCGGTTTTGGCGCCTTCTAAACGTCAGATTTCATATTTAACGGCGAGATTTTACGAAGTAAATGGGAATTTGCTCTCAGGCCAAGGCTACGAAATTGAGAAGGCGTTTCAATTACTTCTGAGAATGTCAATCAATCATTCTTTTATTCCTTAGCACAACTCTTGAAAGAAGCCAAGGGAAAATATCATAATAAGGTGCTTTTCTACTGCAGTCGGTGCTGCAGTTGGTGAGCACTAAAGGGCCCGCAGTTCGCGAAATTTTGTGCTGTTACTGCGACTTCAGCCATGACGAAGCGGGCCTGCAAACTACTTTGCACAGCCGCATATTACCCAAAGAATTTTATCAAGCCAAACTACGAGGGGGCAAGCTGCACGTCGTGTTACTTCGATTTCACCATGTGGAACCACGGAAAGAAGGGCTTTCAGGTTCGGCCGCGATGTACATCCAAATCAGCGCCTCCTCTAAAAATAGAGGTGGCGCTGCCTATCGATACGTAGACGAAATACAAGCAGTGAACATCAATAGCGATGCGCGGCTAGAAGCAGCCGCACCCAGCGCAGACGATGAGAGGCGCGAGCCAGTGTGGACCAGTTATGCAGCAAACTGACCACGTCACCAAGCGCAGCCAACGGGCGTGGTACAGTGGACATGGCACTGACACAACCCTAGAGATGAAGCTCGCATCTCTTTCAGATTAAAGCGGCGACTGAAGTGGGGCCGCATCCCAGGAGCAAGTTTTCCAACTGTCGTTATCTAAAAATGTTGGTTGTAGTCTTACCACAGCTTTAAAACCAAGGGGCTGACATGGCTATGCACACTGACTCATTATTTTTTATTTCTTTTTTGCTAGTTCGCTTATTTCGTATGAAAAAAATTATTCATTCATTATTCGTTCATTAAATACATCGTTCGCAAATTTTAAAGTAGAAGAATTTTATTTGAAATATAACAAATAGCCGCCGTGGGGGCTGAGTGATTAGGGCGCTCGGCTGCTGGCCCGAAAGACGCGGGTTCGATCCCGGCCGCGGTGGTTGAATTTCGATGGAGGCGAAATTCTAGAGGCCCGTGTACTGTGAGATGTCAGGGCATGCTAAAGAACCCCAGGTGGTCGAAATTTCCGAAGCCCTTCACTACGGCGTCTCTCATAGCCTGAGTCGCTTTGGGACGTTAAACCCCCATAAACCAAACCATAAACCAAATATAACAAATATTCTCTAAGGCTCAATGGCTATGATGGCTATGTCGTTATACTGGCTATGTGGTCTATTGCTCAAGATATGTGAGCCGTGGGCCATCGTTGGCCGTGGCTGCGTGGTGTCAAGGGCCTTGGTGGTTTCGTGGTTTCGGATGATCTTATGATATTAACCTTGTACGCTGTGATCTTGTTATCTTCAACGCCTTCAGTAGTTTTCGAAGCCCGCTTGTGGAGGTTAATGTTTTCATCGTCTCGGTTACTTCAAGGATCTACATGCGCCATGCGTGGCTTTTACTAATTCCTTTTTCGTTTTGCTTTGTTTATTGTGATTAATTTAAATACGTGGTCAAGGCCAAGACTGTGTCGCTGTGTGCGCAGTTCAGAATGGTTCCTACTCAGACTCTCAGAGGCTGCTGCGTCTCCCTTGTCTATCCCCGGCGACACGGTAGCACCGGTTAAAAGTCCCGTATCTCAGCCAAGATGTAATGAGAAACACCTTTGCGCTATAGTGCGCTGGGCCGGAAATTTGAGGCGTGCTGGTTTTGTATGCTTTTCGTGATGGTGACAGGCGTCTATCCTCGGCCTGCTGGTTTCTCGTCGCCAGTTTCCCCTCGCGCATTTCTTTTTTTGGCACGGCAGGCGAGTTGCCGTCACACTACAGTTCTGTCGTTGCATAAAACAAATGGGTATGCTTTGACAGGTCTCTGGCAACCATATTTCTGATATATCATTCGTGTCTTGAAACATACCAGAGATGTGAACAGGGGACAGCAAATGCATGCTTTTCTGAACAGAAGCACGCCATGCTTTTTGTCAGACTTCCGGAGTCTCTATGTTCCTTCCCACTCTTTCACGTCCATTGTAGAAGCATGCGAACGTATTGGTGAGACATGATTTGAAGACCTCGTTTCGAAGGAGGGCATGGGGCATGCCCACTGCATATCTTTTTTATCTGAATGTTCATAAGTACTCTTTGATTCTGATTGCGTAGAGGCGTCGATTGACAACCGTTTTTTTTAAATAGGACACGTAGACTGCACCCTTTTTTTGTCAGCGTTCACAAGTGTCTGACTGTGCTGTGACACAAGCACTTCACCCAGCCAGTTTCAAATTTGATCGAGCCCCAGAAAGCTGCCGCTCGAGCTGGTTCCCAAACCACGGTCAAGACCTTCAATCCTGATTAAGGAGCTGCTGCTGCGGCCATTAGCCAAACTGCATTAAAACATTCTCTTTTAATATTTAAATAAGAAGTGTCTTGTTGACATTTACTTGATTACAAATTTCATTTGTTTGCTGCAACTCGTAAAACTGTGAAGCCTGGCATGCAGCAGGGAAACTTGTCGGTCAGGACTGAGTGGGAATTATTGGCAGCTTTACATTTCGAGCATGCTCAGAACTTCAGCTGAAATCAAAGATGTCCATGTGACCACTGCTAAACGGGAACTCGGTGTGGATCTAGCGTTGCTACACCGCCAATGGCAATCACGATCAAGGTCGATCGTTTTGAACAAAAAGCTGGTTCCAATACCACGATTGAGATTTTCAGTCGAAGAGCTGCTGCTGCTTGCCTTGCGTGCACGAAAAGTTAACATGCAATCATAGTGGCAATACTGCTTTCTTGCACGTAATTTGAAAATTACGTGCCAACATTTCAGTCAAGAATACTTGTTCTTTACTTTTGCTTTACTGTGGACTCATTTGTTTGCTGCAACTATGGGCGCATGCAGTGCCACTTGGCATATAGCAGGCCAAGTTGCCGATCAGAACTGAGAGGCAATGTGTAGCAGTGTTGTACATTGAGAGTGCTCAAAAATTTGACCACGATCGAATTTTAGTGAACATCGAAAGAGCCTTGTGATAGCAATGTTCAAGCCAAGACGTCTGTGATGTTTTGTCTTTTTATTTTCTAGAGCCCGTCTGCATTAGTTTGGATGGGGGAAAGCAAGAGTGCCCAAAACCAGCTAACAATTTAAGGGCTTAGTATGTGAGCCTTTTCTTCTTGCAGCCAGTGTTGGGTTCATGTACCTATGTTCTGTAAAAGGTTGTTTTCAACATTTAGTGAATCTGGTGGTGATGCAGTTCTTTCAGTCATTTAGATCCAAGGTTTGCAGTTCAAAATAAACAAAAAGTAAACGTTTCCTCTAAACCAGAGTTCGCTTGTGCTTGATTAGCATTCACTAAACTTTCGTGTAAAATTTTCTTTCCACTGTAATTCCCTCAAAAACACAGCCTTTATTTAGTGCAGTTTAATTACAAAGTGCATGCAGCACCTATGTAATCATGTTTGTCCAAAGGAACTCTTTTGTGTTTTATCTGTTTTTTAAAGTAATCAAATTTTTATTTCGGATGCACCACATAGTCTAGGATAATCTGCTTAATGTTATGGAGTAGCCCGTAGTGTTAATTTGGTAAGTGGAGAGAGCACAATGGTTCCTCCTGGTGAGGCATTACCATCCGTTTCCAGGATATAGTTGTGTACTTGCTTTTGTCACACTCATCCATTTCTCGAGCTTGCACTTCAAAATTGCAGTCTGGTTCTTGAAAAGGAGACATTGCCTACGTTTCAAACAAACAAACAAACAAACAAACAAACAAAGAAATTTTAAGCAATGTGTGGCATAGTGTGGGGTTTAAAGGGACACTGATGAGAAATTGAAGTTGGCTTGTATCGATAGAATAGCAGCTCCTGATGACAAAAACGCCACTCTTACTGAAAAACAAAGCTCTTGTAATGTAGAAAATAGCAAGAACCAAAATACAGGTGTCGCCGCCACAGGCCAATCTCGCAAGTACAAGCGTGATGACTTCCTAGGACAAGAGGCGCCACCTTGGAGGAATTTTCCTTACTTCATGGAAGCCACGAATCTCTGAGGCTGGCAAAGGAAGGTTGCGCACCGCACCGCTAGCCGTCAGAAATCACGGAGTCTGCGTTTACGTCGCGTATCACGTCACTCCGTTCTGAGACGTCATAAGAGTTGCCGTGGCGTCATAAGAGTTCCCTGAGTTTGAATCAGAGCGGCGGGAAAAACTTTTTCATCTTCGAATCCAAATTTCTTTGAAATAAATGCATCTTTCGCGCCCGGACAAGCGGCAACAAAGCCATGAAATGCCGAACTATCAGATTTTGCTAACAAAAAATAATGATAGAGTTCTCCTCAGTGTCCCTTTAACGTGGTGGAGGGCTCCAGATATGTTTCGACCACCTGAGGTTCTTAAACGTGCACTGACATCACACAGCGCATGTTAAAGAGCCTTAGGTGGTTGAAATGGTAAAGGAAAGGGGATGCAAGGTTAGCTTTCTGCCCGTTACTTATTAAGGTATTAACGCGATAGCTTTAAAGGTCATATTGTCCAGAAAATTCGGTGTCAGCATGTAGAGAATGACTTTCTGCATATATGGGAATTGGCCCAATATTCTATCGCGTCATACCCTTAAGGCGGAGCTTAAGTGTCCCCTCGAATTTTTTTACTAAGGTAATCCCTAATACAGGGTCAGGACAGCCTTAGATTTCAATTAACTAAATGATCGGGCAGGTTTTCGCAAAGAATACTCGACACTAGACCATATTCACCTTACCAGTCAGGTGATAGGGAAATGTGCAGAATATAACCAACGCCTAGATTACGAGAAAGCATTTGACTCAGTCGAAACCTCAGCAGACATACAGGCATTGCGGAGTAAGGGTGCAAAAGAGCCTGATGTAAAAATTTCGGAAGATATCTATAATGGCCGCCCAGCTAGCTACCATAAAGTAACACGGTGGTTTGGGCTAGTTGGTTGCTATTCATTATGCAGACAAGTTTCGCAGCATAAATAAAACGCACAAAGAAGACAAGGAACAAACAAGACAGGACTGTGCTTCTGTGTGCGTTTTATTCATGCTGCGAAACTTGTCTGCATTATGAAGAGCTACCATAGCCCTCCATAAAGTCGGCAATAAAATTTCAGTAAGGAAGGGTGTCAGGCAGGGAGACACGACCTCTCCAGTGCTATTTACCGCCTGTTTACAGGAGGTATTCAGAGGCCTGGATTGGGAACAGTTGGGGATAAGAGCTTTACGGAGAATACCTAATTAATTTGCGATTCGCTTATGGCATTGCCTCGCTAAATCACCCAGGAGATGAACTACAAAACATGATCAGTGAGTTAGACAGACAGAGCAGTACGGTTGGGTCCAAAAATTAACATGCAGAAAACCAAAGTAATGTTCAACAGTCTAGCCAGTGAACAGCAGTTCACAATGGGCAATGAGGTGTTGGAAGTGGTAACGGAATTCGTCTGCTTAGGTCAGGTAGTTACAGCGGATCCGGATCATGAGAGGGAAATAACTAGAAGTATAAGAATGGGGTGGAGCGCTTTGTGGCAGTTTCTCTCATATCATGAATAGCAGGTTACCAATACCCCTCAAGAGAAGTGTATAACAGCTGTATCTTACCGCTACTCACCTACGGGGCAGAAACGTGGAGGCTAACGAAAAGGGTTCAGCTTAAGGACAACACAGCGAGCTATGGAAAGGAAAATGATTGGTGTAACGTTAAGAGACCGGAAGCGGGCAGAGTTGTTGAGGGAACAAACGCGTGTTAATGACATCATTGTCGAAATAAAGAGGAATAACCTGGCGTGGGTATAGGGCATGTAATGAGAAGGCAAGGTAACCGATGGTTCTTAAGAGTATCGGAATGGATTCCAAGAGAAGGCAAGCTTAGCAGGGGGACGGCAGAAAGTTAGATGGACGGCTGAAATTAAGAAGTTTGCAGGGATAGGGTGGCCGCAGCGGGCACAGGGGTTAATTGAGAGATATGGGAGAAGCCTAGGTTTGCCCTGCAGCGGGCGTCTTCCATGATAGGAGTAGTCAGGCTGCTGATAATGATGAAATGCTAGAGGCCTGTGCGCTGAGCGATGTCAGTAAACTGTAAAGGACCCCAGGTGGTCGAAATTATCCTGATCCCTCCACGCCTCCACTATGGCGTGACTTAGCTCGAGTCGCTTTGGGACATCAAACTCCTTGAAACCAGAACTAAAACCAAACCTATCTCCTTCATCCCTTCCTTACGGCGCGGTTCGGGTGTCCACCGAGATATGCGAGACAGTTACTGCGGCATTTCCTTTCCACAAAAACCAATTTTAATTTTCAACCTATCTCCTTCCTCTTTCACTCCCACCTTCACTCCCTCACGGTGCGTTGCTGAGGTGACCACCGAGAAGCGAGACAGCTACCGCGACTTTCATTACCTGATAACCAATCAAGAAAAAAAGGTCACGTGGCACGTACGCGCCACGGCGTGGCGTGACTTGGTGGGCGCTGCAGCATGCGCCAAAAACGCGCGGTATGCTTGAAACGTGTCGATCAAAAAGCGCTGAAGGTTATCGCGTTTTTGAAATTCCAAATGTGATATGACTACTAATAACGGTCAGCTGCCAACCTCTAACTGCAGCCAGGCGACTAAGTGTTAATCAGCTTACTATTATTAACATTATGCACCAGTCTTCTGGTGCCCGCCAACACTGGTACCGTACAATACCGTTGAAGTCTCTCTTTCCACCCCGAAAACCTAATTTTAAAAATTCTGCTTCACCTTCGCGTAAACCGCATGTGTATACCAAATGGAAGTGTTAAGGTGTGACGATTGAGCATCAGGGCTATTCTTATTCGATCCATGAATGACCTGGAAGCATCTGAGGGAGCACATGATAAATATTTGGCATGTGAAATAAATAAACAATCTCGCGTCTGATTTTCTTCCACTTGAATGTTCAGTTGGCTAAGAATACTTTCTTTTTAGCCCGGCGGTATTTGCTAACCAGAGTAGGTTTGAGTTTGTTATAATGTCATCAGAAAGTAGGTTTACCAGTAATAGCGTATTTACAGTTCTAGACTGCAATACTACTTAAAGGGATACTGAGGAGAAACTAAAGTTGGCTAGTATCGATGCACAATACCAGCTCCTGATCACAAAAACAGCACCCTTCACAGGACACAGCTTAGAATAAAGGAATGCCAGCGGAACTAGAAATATATCGTTCGATAACATTCTTGCAGGCTAGTTGGTACATAATGGTTCGGAAATCTAGCGCAGAAAGACGAGGACAAAGAAATGAAGTGGACATAACACAGCGCTTATAATAAAGGAATGCCTGCAGTACTAGAAATGTATCGTGCGAGAACATTCTTGCAGGCTAGTTGGTGCATATTTAGCAGAAATACGAGAACAAAGAAACGGAGTGGACAATACACAGCGCTTATAATAAAGGAATGCCTGCAGAACTGGAAATGTATCGTGTAGAACATTCTTGAAGGCTAGTTGGTACATATTTGGCCGGGATTCTAGCGCAGAAAGACGAGAACAAGGAAACGAAGTGGGTAGCGAAGGACACAGCGCTTAGAATAAAGGAATGCCCGGGGAACTAGAAATATATCGTGCGAGGCCAAAAGCCCCACAGAAAGCTGCGCCTTTTTCTAATCAGCTTCTCACCAACTGCTCCAGACTGCACTGTGATTAGGACTCCATCATATCGCCGATGACATCATGGGCAGCATGCATGTAGAATCGGACATGGACACAGGCATGCAATGGCTACGGAGTGATCCTCCAAACAAGGCTATTTCGGCTGCACGCCTCAGTCTCTGGAGCGCAATTGAAGGACTCTGGTCGCTGTGTAAAGCAGTGCCTTGCGCGTGGTCGTGCTTGGGGCCCCGTAGGGATCCGAGCCAAACGGCACCCTCAGTGCTTCAGCGAAACAAAGCTGCATATCCGGCCAAAAACGAGCGGCCAGTCAAGAACGGGAACGGGAGGCGAACACCCGAGTGAGGGTTTGCGTGCAAAAACAATAACAAGGGCTCAACTGGACTACCTGTGTGCCTGCATCCTTGTCGCTCCGTATACTTTCTCTGAATAAATTCGTCAAAACTTATTTGAGAAACTGTAGTTAGGTAACAGTTAAATGCTAAGAAGCTTCGAACTGAGTTGGAGAAACAGGCAGCGTGGATACTGCAATCTCCAGGTAAAATGAACGCATACGTGCGTTATTTTAATATCAGTATTCGATGTAGTCACACCTGTGTCCTTACCACTATACGTATAAAATCCGGTGTGTGCGTATTTTCTGCATATTTTTGTCGCTGTTGTGGGCAAATGCCTTCTATATAGGATATACGTCCATTCTATAGAGGATCTAAGTTTTATCAGTTTTATAGTGCAATGCTAGATTTACGGCCGTGGTCCTCGGGATCAGTGTTCCAGTATATGCCTTTATAAACAAAATGCTGATGGGCAGCAGACCATGCCGTGTAACGTCCCACTATTTCATTTGCCTCAACAGTTCGGACAGCCAGGGTGAGCACAAAAAATACACATATCCGACTCGTTACGTGGGTCTACATCTCATTCCCATCTTTCGCAATAGCGGAACGCGTTCCTCAACAAAAAAAAAAAACTGAAATCGTGCGGGTAGGCGGCCCGATATTAGCCGTTTCTGTTCTTCATGCGGCGCAGTTCAACATGATCTCGATTGTACACGCGCCACACCGACAGCAGCGCCAGGGCCTCCATTTGTGGAGGCCCTGGCGCCTAACACACAAGAGTATATACCACGTGAAGGGAAATACAGCGACTAAGCACCATGACTTAGGTGCCTGGAACAGGGGCGGATTTATTGGTGCCTCTTGGAGGGGGGGTGGTCTACTTGAGCAATGGATTTGTAGGTCTCTCAACGCCGAAAATATGAGATTTTACATGGCTTTCTAAAAAAAAAGTTCTCGGTATGAAGAGCCCGCCACCTATAAATCCGCAATTGGCCTAGAAACATCGGTATTGTGGTTCATTGTCAAGTCGATCATATGCGTCCTTTCCCGACCAGCAGGCCCAATTGCCGCAGAACGACCAGTCTGATCTCATTGTATAGAACGTTTATTGAGCTCACACGTGACCCATTACATTTCGGTGAGATTTTATGCTTAGCCAAAACAAAGTGATTGTTTGCAAAATATCCATCCCTCAGTGTTGATGCGCTATGTTATTGCGCTATGTATCACACAGCAACTTCTTGATTTCTTCTTGTCGCAATCTTTAATGAGTCCGATGCCGTATCAGTCCAGAAACTGTGCATATGGAATATTTGAGCTACGTGCACAACTAGCCGCTGCCCGACTGATCAGCACAATAATTTTCTAAAATTCGCCAGCTGGTCTATAGCCAGCTACAGTCGGATACAACTTAAGTCTGCAGTGAATCTCCGCCCACATTCAGGGCTGCCGGACAGAATTCCGTCACGACAAAAAAGTAGTCCATTAGTAAAACTTTTCTTGTCACCTAAACAAAGGAGTGATCACAAGAAGAAAATTATAAGCCCTAAAATTTTTTATATCTGGCCTGTTTTACACAGTCAAACATTCAAAAGATGATTTCTTTTACTGTTGTGATTGGCTAGCGGAGTAATACAGGACACCGCGGACAGTGGCCCAGTGTAAACTGCTGTTTTCTTAAGTTGTATCCTAATATATCATTACAAAATGTGCAACCAACTGGCACAACACATTTGAAACATTTCAAACGTGTTCAAAGCAGGAAACATTTCAGCTCAAAAAGACGATACACGTACACGACGCGAAACAACTGACTACACACGAGCGCTGCCTAGCAACTGTACGAAATTTTGTTTAAAACGCCTCGCATACCGGGTGTTTCAGCGAACACTTTTAAAAATTCCTGAAAATAGACTTTGCGAGAAAAAAAGGAAAAACTCTACAGGGGGAAACTCTCATCTGCGGCGAACGATAGTAATTGTAAAAAAATGTACTAATTAGCAAGACGGCTAAATAAAATACTAATTAACCTTTTTAATTACCGAACTTTGGAGTCTATCGCCAATGACGAGTTTCTAGCCTCGGAGAAGACAATGCCATATCAGTTTTTGAAGCGAAGAAAAATACATTTTCTAAAGCCCTGCAGTGCGAGAAAATTTCACTTTTTTCCGCACCAAACCGAAACTCAGCGCATGAGTATAGCGCAGGAAGTCTAGTTCAAACACAACGTCCGCATGGTGACGTGTTGCGATGACTGCAGCAGACAATTCGAAACGGATGTGCTCTTTTTCCTGGCTAGCAAGCCTCGCCGCTGAGCTCAGAACGCGGCCGGGGCATTAACTTCTGCATCTTCGCTAGGCGCGAGAAAAAGGCTGTTCATCGCCAACTATGCGGCCGTCGATTTTGAGAACACTGATAGACACTGGCCTTGCGCTTTGCCTGTGCAGTTACCCCCGGAAGCAGGCTTTTTTTTTTTCATTCTTTCACTTAACGCTAGCTTCGTTAAAGGAATAAAGCCACGTTTCTGTGACAGGGTGCAGATTTCTGTTTAGCGGTGCCGGTTTCTTGACAGGCATTATGTAATTTCTGTTAAGCGCATATTTTTTAGCTTGGAAGCTAAAATAAAAGAGATTGACTCCGTGGCCGAACACTTTTTTGGCATTGTAGCACTTCGTTGCTTCCTACCAGGTGCTTCAATTCTGTTGCCGCGCGCGGAAGCAGACGCGTTCTGTTTGTTGTAAGAAGTGGTGGCCCATGATTAGCAAATAAGTATGAATGAAAAAAAATTGTGCATCTAGAAGTTTCACTTGGTTGCAGCCCGATTCGGGCACTCCCCCATGAAAAGAATATTATTTCGGACGACAACACACAATTTTTACATGATGTGCTGAAATTGCTTTCCCTCCATTGCGATGCAAAGAAGGCGTTCTTTCATGGCTTTCAAAGCAGATATAAGCATCTTTCTGGAAATGTATTCATTCTTACACGCGGCTTCAGATCTTCGAGGTTGGCTGGTTCCACCTTGAAAACCTGATTTCTAACATATCCCCAGAGGAAGAAATGCGAGGGTGATAAATCGGACGACCCACGAGGCCAAGACGTGGTTCCACCACTTCAATCCATTGGTTTGGAATGAACTCGTCCAGGAATTTCCGAGCCGACGAAGAAAAGTGTGCTGGGGCTCCGTCATGCTGGAACTACATTTTTTTCTAACGCAACAAACGCCAACTCTGAGGTATATTCAGAGTCAATGACCTTTAGAAGCAGTCTATGTACTTCTTTCCAGTAAGGTTTCCGTTTATGAAGTAAGGACCAACAACACGGCCGTTATAAATGCCACACTAAACACCTGCTGACCATCTTACCTGGTGCATATATGCTAACGTAGGCAGTGTGGGTTCTGGTCGCACCAATAATGGGTGTTGTGCAAACTGACATTCGAATCTCTGCAATATTGGGCCTCGCCAGTACAAAGCACACTACGGAGAAATTCCGGGTCTTCGTCATATTGAATCAGGCACAACGTGCAAAAATCGAACCGTTTCTGAAAGTAATTTGGTCTCAGCTCCTGGTGAAGACACACATGACATGGGCTGTAGCTGTGTCTTGAATGTGACCTCCAAACTGAAGCCGGGCTCGCTCCATATGCGCCGGCAATTTCCCCTCACGCTTGCTTCACGCCTGACGGAGGTGTACAATCTTTGTAAAAAATATACAGCCCAAGGGATCCGCTTCCAAGCCGCGTAGCGGTGTTCTTCAGCACAATAGGCAGTCATAAGCCTGGGAGGGTGTGGACTTAAATTCCTCCCGCCTTCGAGAGATTAGGGTCCCTGAGTATATATGCAAGAGCAGCCGCGCTGCAAGGCTCAGAAGCTGACCCCTTGGGCTGAATACTTTTGACAAAGACTGTACGTGCGCCAGGACATCGATGTCGAAATCAATGGTAGCACTGACATCATTGGTCGCGCTTCCTTTTCTGAACATGGACTGATACAGTGGTCCTAAATCGATTAAATATCAATATAGATGTGGGACAATTCTGCAAATGACGGCCGGGTTGTTGGGCAGCATACAGTCTGGATGCAAGCTCCGCGTCCATTTGCGCGCTCACGTAAGCAATCACAATATCCACCATCTCAGTAACGGAGTATTGGAGTTGCGCTGGCGCGGCCATTTTCGCAATAGTCACGCTGCGACGTTGAAGTTTAGGTATTTACATGGGCGAGGTGACAGTTCCACACATTTGATTTGAGACCCCGGCACTGCAGTGACCGTGTCGCCCGCGCACCACCAAAACAGGCACCTCAAGGGCAACGTCAACGCTTTTCGTGAAACCGGCGCTACAAACCACAAGAACTGGCTAATAGCCTACAGCCACTGCCACGCAAGCTCTCTTTGCTTCGAGGACGAAACTTTTGTCTCATAAACTTCCTTTCAAGCAGTGAATATACACGAACAGTAGCTAAACCTGGTATCTAAATGAACGGATGATGACGCCTCACATCTGGCCCGTCTGGTACTCACATCAAAAGGGGTGGAGACAAAGCATAACAAAGAAAAAATTGGAGAGGACGGACCGATAGCGTAGTGGGCTAGGCTTCCCATTCTGAACAGTTTGACACCTTTGAACGCATTTTTTGAATTATTTTCAATTGTTTCAATTAAGTAATTGTCAAATTACACACCCTAAATTTTCTCAATTGCCATAATCAAGCATCGGCTTTTTCATTCTCAGCACTTTGGCACCCTTGAACCATTTTTTTTTTCATTTCTTTTGTAACGGGGGCTTAGGTTAACACTCAGGCGGGGGCGAAACCACGGCGGCGACCGAGTCTTTCGTCTGTTCAGGTCAGCAGGCGCTCGGTCTGAGCGAAGGCAGTGCGGCTACTTCTTCTTTGCCTCAGTTAATATAGGATGATGCCCTTCTTCTTCTTCACACTGTAATTAATCGACAAATTACAATGATTTCATTAATTCGCCATCGCCTATCACACACCAATCAAAGATCAATCACTAAAAACCTCAAATTACCATGATAAGATGTTTTTTACGCAGCCCCCCGATTATTTCCGACACGCTGTGCCGACTACTACTACGCCGACGCCTTTTCGACCGAACGAGCTGTATACTCTGTCGTGTAAAACTGTAGGCTGCTCTTATCAGGGCTCCCACATCCGACGTCCGTGTAGTTGACGACTAGCCTTCTTCTTACGCCGGGCGACGAAACAAAGGCAACGCCGCCCGCTGTCTAAGCTGAGCTTCGAGTCTCCCTGGTCGGGTAAGTCACAGACGTTTTGAAATGCCCGCCGCAGTCATTGCAATACGTCACCAGCGGAGGTCGCGTTTGCACGAGACTTCCGGCGCTCCTCATGCGCTGAGTTTCGGTTTGGTGCATTAATAAATGCGAGATTTTCTAGCGCTGCAGGGCTTTAGAAAATGTCTCTTGCTTCGTTTAGAACCTAATGCAGCATCATAATCTCCGTGGCTAGAAACTCGTCACTGGCAATGACCACCAAAGTTCGTTGATTTAAAAGGCTAATCAGTAGATTTTATTAATCGTCTGGCTAATTATTACATTTTCTACAATTACTAAGGTTCGCCGCAGCTAAGAGTTTCCTCCTGTAGAGTTTTCTTAGTTTTTTTTTCGGAAAGTATATTTTTAGGAATTTCCGGAAGTGTTCGCTGAAACACCCGGTATATAAAGATCAGAGCAATAATACAAAAATAAAGACTGCAGCTGCAGGGTGTGACGAGTGATAGGCGCTAGCTGGTTCCTGAAATTATTTAAGTACTATGATGACCCCACGCATGGGGAAACTTTTTTTTTTTTCCCAGTGGCAGCAGCCCGTGAGTGACTGGGCGGATGCGCAGCTGAGGGGAAGTGTAGTCTCCATCACGGTCTAGGCTAGCGCCTCCGGTTCGAATATTCGGTTGGCCAATTTGGCCTTCGCCGGTGGCCTGGGGGAGACCAGAGCTAGCGCTGTAAAAAAAGAAAAAAGAAAAATGAAAGCCACGAAAACCCTGCACATGCGCACGCTCAAAGTAATTTATCACGTAGCATCTCCGTCCAGAAACAAAAACTCGTCATTAAAAACAACAGAAGGCTGGCTATAATACATTAGTTTTCTTCTTTTGATACGCTTCTGTTAATTCCCATATCAGATGATCATTGTGACGCCACAATGATCATCTGATATGGGAATTAACAGAAGCGTATCAAAAGAAGAAAACTAATGTATTATAGCCAGCCTTCTGTGTATGCTGTGTATGCTGTACCACGGCAATCGCCTGCGCGAATGAGGTGGCAGCTATAGATATGTGGCAGTTTCTGCTGTGGTTAATGTGACAGGGAGGTGGTAAAAAAACACTCCGATTTTTTTTTACAGAAAATGCCTGTGCAGTCTGACGTTAAAAAGCAGCGGCCGGACTGACTCGCGTACTCATGACCTCACGAAAGTTTCTTTCTTTGAACTTATCCCACTTGAGTCGTGCAATCCTGTAGACAGTGCCTTCTGTGCAGTCGACACACCTCATGCCGTGTTTTAAATCTTATGTGGGTTTATGTCCACTAATTTGTGTTCCTTTCTACCAGAGAGCACATTGCACCTTATTTGGGGCGAAAAAAAACCACATTAACTGTGAGCCTATAGTTCCAATATTTCCTAACACAATGGGAGATGCCGGGAAGATATGGGATTACAGCAAGTTTTTTTTATGGTTCTTGCTTTTCCTGTCGTTTTCAAACTGTAGAAGAACGGCAGATTAAGTGAGTTGCAAATCCATAACAAGCTTTTTTCAACAGCGCTAGACAGCAGCTAGGACACGTCTAGCGCCTTGTTTGTCTCTGCTTGTTGTATATCCTGCTGTCTAGCGCTGTTGAAAGAAGCTTCTTTTCAGACTGTTCGTCCTTTTAAGTCGATCAGGTCAACGGCTCTTCACAAACCGACGATCCCAGGTGTTGCCGAAAGGCAGCCTCGATTCATTACGAACCTGGACATGCAAATAATGCGCTGTCGCTTGATTTTACAAAAGCTTGTCGAAGGCTAGAAAGGCGATTTTCTCTTTGCAATGTTTGAGTGGGCACAGCTGCTATTCGAATACCTTGAAGGCATTCATGGCATTAGACGGAAGGCTAGCAGACTGAACAAAAATCAAGTATAGTCGTCAATGTATCTAAACAAGCTGGTTACCAGACCCCTCTCCACACAAGACGCTTTCTAAATTGCGGTCTACTCGAGCAAAAACAAAAACAACACAAGAGTCAATTAAAATGCCAGTTCTTTTCCGGTACAGTTTGTCATCCCTCGCCATTAATATAGAATCCATATATAAAGCTCCGACTGGAATCCCATATGTACTTCTGAGTACCAATTTATCTTTATCTTCAACAATCTTAGTAGCGTGTTTTCTTCCTTCAAATGAATGCGGTGACATGGATCGCTGCGTTGTATTCGCCTAAAACCGCTAAATAATTTATAGTTGAAATTCTTCTTTCATGCTGCTTCGATTTCGGTTTCATCAACCGAACAATGGCTGTGACGTGTAGTCGACCTTTATTTAGGTCACGTGAGGCACGAAAAACTTGCAATATAAACGCTGATACCCAGTTTTACAACACTTCACCAGCCTGCTTCAAGAGCTGGAATGGTAACAAACGACGTTTCAACAGTTATATTGCTGTTTTTTTTTCGCGCCTCGCGTGACCTTGAGGTCAACAATGTCATAGCCATCGTTAGACTGATGAAAGCTAAACCGAAACTGCGTAGAGAAGAAAATCACTGTCATAATTTTTTTTGGCGGTCGTCAGCGAACATCACGCGGTGATTCATGAATATTAGTGTATAACGCATCATTTGAAAGAAGAGAACATGCGTGCAAAAATCATCGTGCTCAAGTAAAGTATACAGGTTAACCACATCCACATCGAAAGCACTATTGTCCCTTTGCATTACCGCCGCTTTAAAACTTCGCAATGTCATCAGAATGCTTTTAAACCCTGCACGGGTCAACGAGGGACAATGCTGGAGAGTGCTTCAGTAGGTACCTGCAGGTGCCTCCCGCTGCCAAGTGCCTATCTCCGTGACAGCAGTCCTGAAATACAGATGTATACCGCCTTGAATACTCGACTGAATAAAACACATCGCAAGGCATTGCGGCAACCCTTAATAGCTCCACTTTCACGCTCTTTCATCGTACACTTGCCTGCCTCCTACCCGTCATACTTTTCCCCTCGCTACACTACGCCTTAAAGTGTGTCTCAGCAGCAGAAAGGCTTACAGCTCTCCGCAGGTCTGCGTAGGGATGAGCCTCAGTGGCATGCTCATACTGGGCTGATTCCAAAAAGCCAAAACGTCGCATAATTGCGCTTCCAGAGAGCCTCACACCACTAAAAAACTCTGTAATTGGAATGACTCGCAAAATTTTACCGCCTAAATTCTCCCCCTTCGCAAACTCGCGGGCAATATAACAGTGCGAATTAATCAATCAATAAAGCCAGCAAGCCTTGCAATATTATATTTTTCTCGCAAGAACGACACGTGTGCGATTGTGTACTGCGCACTTGCAAGCGCATCTGCGCAAGACAGCCGGGTGGCATTTTGTTTAAGTGGGCTCGAATGTATACGCTGCCAACATGTGCATGTCTAGGAGCTTCTGGACATTCCGCAATGTCTACAAAGTGAATAGGGCTAGAACTTAATTCTCCGTAAACGCGCACAAGGACAACACTTGCGCAACACTGCTGCAAGATCTTGTTAACTTGACACCCTAGTCAAGCATCTCGGTAAACCGGTGGCGCAAGAAGGAAGAGTAACTGAGCGAGAGGAGGGAAACTGGGAGGGAAAAAAAGGCTGACTGGAACGACAGCTTGGCAGGGTGGTGTGACACGTTTATTAAAACAGCCTTTACGTCAAGTGCATAACAGGTTCTGGGCCAAGGCAACTTCGTAATGGCAAATAAAAAAAAAGTAACGCTTGTTTCATAGCGCGTCTCTCACTAACCTCTTCATTTGTTTTCATTTAAAAACTATTTCATTTTTTCTCTCTTTGAACTAGTTCGAATCTGTGCATGTTCTTCGGACTACAGCCTTTTTTTTTCTGCACACTTGCTGTTCCTATATTCAGATTAGACTTTTTTTTTAATTTCCTCCCGGCAGACGGATATTTAAAGGTCAGAGGCATATTGGTTGCCACGTCAGCAGCGGGACTAGAAAATGGAAACACCTTGCATAATTTGGGAGAGAAATTTGAAATTTCGTAAATCTTACTTCGCACTGGCTGTGATGACGGCACGAGCACATAAAAAAAAGGCTTGAGAGAGAGAGAGGCCAGGAGGCACATCTCTGGGAAGAGCGCACAGTATACAAGGGGATTTCTCGATGCAGCCTACCTGTCAAGCAACTGCTCCTCACAACGATCTCACACAATCTAAATTACTCAGACCTCAAAGCTCAAGCAATGTTTGGTATATGCATCTTTTCTTTTTGTACTTGTGACTGTTGCAAGCTTCAGGAGAGGCTTGCTTACAGTTAACAGCCAACAGTGGTTCCGCAAGCTTGAACGAGTAACTCGAACCGGTCTGTTGCTGGGCGTAGAATTTCTGCCCATCTAGGAATGCGGAGATGTCGCACTATGGTTACCTCAGACGAACCGGTCCAAACTCAGCTCTTGAAGCGTGTGCATTATCCCATGACTTGAATCCTGGTTCACCTCGTGGTGAACCGCAACGTATCGAGCAATGGAAAGAAAAATGATAGGCGTAACGTCAAGAGACCATAAGCGGGCAGAGTGGGTGAGGGAACAAACGCGGGTTAATGACATACTAATAGAAATCAAGAGGAAGAAATGGGCTTGGGCAGGGCATGTAATTCGAACGCACGATAACCGCTGGTCTTCAAGGGTAACAGAGTGGATTCCTAGGGAAAGGAAGCGAGCAGGGGGCGGCAGAAAGTTAGGTGGGCGGATAAGATAAAGAAGTTTGCGGGTGATACGATGGCCGCAGCTGACAAAGGACAGGGTTAATTGCAGAGACATGGGAGAGGCCTTTGCCATGCAGTGGGCGTAGTCAGGCTGATGATGACGATGATAACTCGTGGGCATTTGCCGTGGAAGAAGAGTTTGTTTTTCTTCACGACATGTGCCCAATACAGCCACGCAACGCCGCTAAGCGGCGGCACTTGCGAGCAAGGATTTCTCCAGGAATTGAAATTAGCGGGTCTAAACTTCTATGGGTGAGAGGGGCGTTAGGGTAGAGGAGGAGCGGTGGTGATTTTTTAATTTTTTATTTGTGTCGTTGCTATGTTTTCTAGAACTAGCAAACAACAATCGTGACAAAGATGTCAAAACTTCGCCATCGTTTGTAAAAAAAAAAAAGAATCGTTACGAATTAAAGGGGCTCCATCATAAAAACAAGCAGTTGTGTTTACCCCCACCCTACCCTATCCACTTGAGGGTGTGTAGCTTTATATGGTAGCTCGTGTTTGACGGTGAATTACTTAAACTTTTAGATTCATTTCCCCCAAGAAAACTGCTATTTCTAGCGATATCTCCGTGGCACATGAGGAAGGAATTCGTGCATTTGTATCGATTTGAGAAGCCATTTTACGCAGAAGCACTTCACTGAGCATGAGGCGTTTTTTCAGCCGGTTTAGGTTTAATGCGCAATCGTACTAATAAAGAAATCGCTTTTATTTCTGAAATCACAGAGGACAACAGTTTTCCGAAAATACTTGCAGCCCCTCTGTAACGATTCTTGTCCTTATTTATTCCTTCTCCCCTTTGCGATTGGTCAGCCTCGCCTCAGATATACCGCCGCCGCCTGCTGACGTTCATTGCTGACGGTCAGCCCTGACGTATCGCAGGCGATGGCTACAGATAGTTTAAGGCGAAATAATTGGGAGAATAAGTGCTACAAAATAAGGCCATGATAACAGAAACGCGAACAATGACTAGGCTAGGGTGCACGTTCCCGCGCACAAAGCCGGCTGCTTACTGTCGTTATGAGACAAGTACTTAGCGAACCAACATTTCGATGTGTACAGACAAATCCACTTAACTATAACTAAAGTTATGAAGGGATTGTTGAAATTTGTGTGACTAAATTAAAAAATATAACACTCTTCGCGGTTGCCTAGAGCCTTTAAGGTATTTTCAGTTCAGATTAAGTCGTTCATTATTTAAGATAACATAAGATTTGAACCGCTAGGAATGCACTGAGATATTCAAATGGAAATCTATTAAAAGAAGGCCCCTGTGGGGCCATTTTGGTCAGAGCCGCCTCGATGGCTCAGTGGTTCGCGCGGACTGGCCCCGTTCCGTTGCCACAGGAGGCCGAAGTTGGCTTTTCTTACCGCCGGCGTCCAGCGAATTTTTTACTTGAAAGATCCGAAGCCCTTTCGCTGGGATTTGAAGAAAGGGGTGATGTTGCCAGCAGCTGGAGATAACATATGGCAGGTAGGCCGGGATGCAAGCACAGGGGGTAGGAACTTTTGATAAGGACAGGATGTGCGGCTAACCGGAAGTGTCTGTATACACCCTCCCGAAGGATAAAATAACGACGGTGTGAGCGCGCCGAGCCCGGCGCACATTTCCCTACTTTCGGCCTCTCCAGTGCAAGACGGCGCAAGCAGCGTGTTGACGCTAGGGATTTGAGAGCCATATTGTCCACGGAGGGCGAAGCCCCGCAATGCTAATCCGATTAGCTGCTCGCATTTGACCTTCGGTCAGCGGGGCAAAGAATACGCTTTTGCACGCACTGTAGCCCAGGCGTCTTTATTAGCGCATCTCTTTGACTCCGTAGCGTGTCTCCTTTTATCCGGTTCCTTTGCGCCAAAAATGCTTTTTCATAATAAATACTGAGCACAACAGATCAGACAAGTGGCCTCGCGACATATGAGAAAGAGTAGAATGGGCAAGAAAAAAGAAATAGAAATAAAATTGCGCGACATATGACAGGGGAAGTAGTTGATAATAATGATATTATCATCGAGTGCAACAAACCATATTTTGAGGAGACGCACGGGGCAGTTTTCGACTTCCGCATTACTCAGAGTCAAACATTTTTGAGAACAGGCGTTCTTAACTCAATTAACAGCTAAAGGAACACATAAACCAAGAGTTTCAAGCTGGATCTCGCCTCATGGGCTCCGTTGGCAAAACAAAGAAAAGGGAAATGTGCAGCGCAAAAAAACGCATGGACGACAGAAGAAAGACAAACACAAGCGCTGACAGGTGTTGTGTTTGTCTTTTTTTTTTTCTGTCGTCCATGCGTTTTTTGCGCTGCACATTTTCCTTTTCTGTGATGAACCAACATGCCCAAATTACCACCCTTCATCAGTCCGTTGGCAACTTTTTTTCTTTCACGGGCCACCACCCGGGAAACAAACAAACAAATTTACATTTTTGTACAAAAAGAAAAGCTCCACCGAGCACTAGCGCGACGCGCTCACACACGCTTTAGTGACCATCATCTCATCTGCCCATCAAGTTCAGAAAAGCCGTGCATCATTGTCGAACCTCGACTGCCATCGGAGCGTTGGGGCGTGGTGCCCAATGTAAGCTGTACCCGCAAAAGCTTCAGTTACATCGTAAGTTGCCTGCACGGATTCCGGCAGTCGGCGCGTCCAATGAATATTAGGTCATTGCAGGTTAGCGCTCGGTGTACTTCCAACTCGCTTAATTCGAACTTCTGGTTTGTTCGAATTCAGGCTCTGTCACGTCAATACCAAGGATATTAAAAAGATTCCAGTTAATTCGAACTACGAATAATTCGAATAAATTTTCTATCTCCTTCGAGTTCGAATAATCGAGAGTCGACTTGGTCGGAGACTCCCCGGGAAGGCGTGTAATGAGCCAATTTGCGAATCACCTAGCGCTCTCATCTACAACGCAGCGCACCTCTCATCATGCCACTTCCGACCACTTCTTTTCTTCCACCTCAGATGTAACGAAAGTCAAAGGGTGGATCACGGGTGGGAATTGTGCTGAGGTCGAAGATTACCAACCCTCGAGTTCCGCACAAAGTACGTATAGCCTATCCACTGACACACTACCAGGACATGAGCAGTCGGCTGGTTTCAAACCATAAACAGCCACAAGAGAAACGATACGAATGAAAAAAAAAAACAAAAATATAATGGAAAACAAAATCAAAGATGTTACTGACAATTCACTTGCGGAATAACGGCTGAAAACTGGAAGTGGGCTCCACAAGAAACACCCGCAGAGCACGTGTTTGAGAGCGTTGGCATGAACGAAGAAAACTACACGGTATACTTTAAATTTGCGTGAAGTGTGCTTGAAAGAAACGTGAGTTCACGGCATTCGTCATCTGGTTAATCGGTGCACCACAATATTTCAAGTTATCAGAATCGAACTGAAGGGCAATGTGATAGACTATAAATAGCAATCATGGCATTATACATACCAAGGTTCATGGGGGATTTAACGTCCCAAAGCGACTCAGGCTATGAGGGACGCCGTATTGAAGGGCTCCGGAAATTTTGACCACCTGGGGTTCTTTTACGTGCAATGACATCGCACAGCACACGGGCCTCTAGAATTTCGCCTCCATCGAAATTCGACCGCCGCGGCCGGGATCGAACCCGCGTCTTTCGGGCCGGCAGCCGAGCGCCATAACCACTCAGCCACCGCGGCGGCTATTATACATACCAAGTTGCATGACTCGTTACCAAAACCAAGGCCAGATGAAAATGCTCGCGCCTTTTCAAATGAGAATTGAGCACCTAGTGGATGCAACAATCAATTTTTTTTCCACGATAATACTCTTTAACGTGCTGCCCACCGCGTCAAATATGCTGTTTGCTGCTGACTGTAATATCTTTAATACTGCTTAATGTGCTTCCGACCAGCTTGCTTTGAACACAAATCTGCAGCTGCTGGAAGAAGGGTGTGATAAGTGAGGATTAGCTATTAGTCTTTGCGAAACTGTTTATCTGTGTATCAGTGACAGAATTAACGAATCTAATTTTACGAATAACATAAATATCAACATAACCAAAAAGTAGACCATAGTATCTAGGTGTCCATTAACGTCCCGACCAGCTGAAATGTACGAAACACACAGATAACATATACTTCTCTGTGGGTAAAAACCTCGAATATCTTGAGCATCGGATGGGCAGTTGCCCTGGCTCGTGACGTATACGGCCGTCTCAAGACGTATACGGCCATCGTCAGACCCAATATTCTTGTGTTGAATGGGACCCATGCAGAACAACTTACACGCAGAAAAATAAAAAATCAAACCACTAACAGTTCGCTTCTTCTTTAATCGCTGTGGGCACTTGGGATATTCTTCCGCCGCGTTGCAGCTCTGAAATCTGGAATGCCTAGTAGAAAGAAGAAAGCCACGCCTTAACTTTTTCTTGCCCCATAGTTTTCTCAACATGGCATCAAACATCAGAATTACATCCTTCATGTCATTCTTTACATGGATCATTTCTGAATGAAACTTGGGCAATAATTCTCAATTTTTTCGCAGCCTTTGATTGAACTGTTTGCTTGATCATTTTTTTGTTATCCTGTTCACTTCAGTAGCATTGTATTTATAAAAATTGGTTTATGAGGAAAGGAAATGGCGCAGTAATTTCCTCTCATCTCGGTGGACAGCTGAACCGTGCCATAAGAGAAGGGAGGAAAGGAAGGTGGGGAGTGAACGAAGACAGAGAGAAATAGGTGCCGTAGTGGAGGGCTCCGACCACCTGGGGATTTCGACCACCTGGGGATCTTTAGCGTGCACTGACATTGCACAGCCCACGGGTTTTATTTTTGTGCATGGCACCGCTGCTGTATTGACAAGACCGAAATATTGATGATAGGGTGCGCGCGCACGCGCGCACGCATGCACGTGCTGCGTGCTGTATGTTTATTTAAGCATAAAATTCACTAAAACATCAGTTAACGTGCATATAACCGAAATTTTTTAATAGAACAGAGAATAGAACGCCGAAAAACAATGTTGGTCTTTCGACTTGGGCTCTCAAGAAATCTAAACGTTGAGTGAAACCTGTCCAACTCTTATGTGCCGCTTCTTATAAACTTCTCATGCAGGAGAAAACGACTTGTGCCGTCCTGCATGCCACAGGGCATGATATGAGTATCGAGTAGGCTGTATCAGTGCCTACGAGGTTGCAGTTTCAGCTATCGGAGAAGTCTTCTCGTTCATTCTCTTTCGTGATGAAGAGCAACACTGAAGAGCAAAGAAAACGGCCTAGGCTAAGAGTAGAAAGAAGAGAGGGGTACACACGAGAATGCTCCTCAAATACTGCAAGTGTTTCCATAATTAAGTCCATCTGAGAATCGCATAAAAATATCAGGCCGGGCGGGCTTCTTTTCTTTTGTTCATATTTATCTCGCCGTTGAAGAACGCATGCAGGCATTCAACTCGAGGAGTATTTTAATGGCACCCCCTGCTTAAAAAGAGCTTTTGTTTCAACGCGCACCTGTCCGTATTATATGCGGTTGCTTGTTTCTTTTTTATTAACTGTTTAATAACGTTGGCTTAACAGTCACATTGCTCATAACGTGTACCCCTCTCTTCTTTCTATTCTTAGCATAGGCCATTTTTGTTGCTCTTCATGTTGCTCTTCATCAGGAAGGTGAACAAACGTGATAATTTCACCGATGGCTGTAACTGCAACCTCGTAGGGACTGTTACAGCCTACTCGATACTCCTATCATGCCCTGTGGCATGCGGGACGGCACAAGTCGTTTTCTCCTGCATAAGAAGTTGATAAGAAGCGGCACATAAGAGTTGGGCAGGCTTCACTCTATGTCTAGCTTTCTTGAGCTTAACTCGGAGGAGCAACTTTGTTTTTCAGCGTTCTATTCCGCGGAGCGAAGCGTTTGAAACTTTCGACGATCATAGTTCACCTGTGAGCCGCGTGTGTGTGAATGAGAACACACAGCGTTGCGTCTTGAACTTACAGCTCACGAACTATCTAAAATCTGACAACTTCGAGAATGAGAACTTAATGAACCAACACAGAGTTATAGTTGTAAAAATATGTGATCCATGCTGCGCTGAGAGTAACACATGAATCACCGTGCAACAACACACTTAAAAAAGCACAGCAACCCGAAACCGAAACCGAAAGCTCTTGGTTTTGAGACTCTGTCGCTAGGCGGCTTGTAAGCGCAAGGAGAAAGGAAAGGGCGAAGAGAGAGACAAACAATGAGAGAGAGGCGTGGCCGCGTACGGCGCGACGGACCCCCTCGCAGCTCTCTCATCCACTAAAAAAAGGCTGAGACTAGGGTTCACCTCCTCAAAAGTGCCTGACGCAACGTCGATCTCCCGTAACACAAGCAGCGCGTCGTAAGGCCTTCCATGTGCTGCAGCGTGCCTCCGTCAGTGTCGACGGCAGCCTATCTCAGCACGGAACCGCGTGCCAGCTCGCGACAGGAGACGTCCACGCGCAACTGGAGCTAACGCAAGCGGCGTGAGCGCGAAGCCGCCTCGCAGCGACGACCATGCCGCCGGAACCGAGCGCCGAGTCGCAGTTAATGAACCCCGACGTTCAGGTGCGTCGGGGTTCAGGTTCGGAGTCACCTAAAGGCAATTCGGTAACGTTGAAGAAGGAGCTGGGTCTCATGAACGGTGTAGGGATGATTGTCGGAGTGATAATAGGCGCCGGTATATTTGTTTCGCCTACGGGAGTACTTCGGTTCGCCGGCTCCACCGGCATGGCCCTCGTGGTATGGGCTGCCTGCGGGCTCATATCAATGATCGGGGCCATATGTTATGCTGAACTGGGGACGATGATCCCAAAGTCCGGAGGTGACTACGCCTACATTTTCACCGCTTTTGGTCCGCTACCGGCTTTCCTCTTCTTGTGGGTAGCGCTGCTCATCATTCAGCCCACGAGCAATGCGATCGCCGGCATCACTTTCGCCAACTACATTCTGGAGCCCATATACGCCGGCTGCTCACCACCGGACAACGCAGTGCGGCTTGTCGCTGCCGTAGTCATATGTGAGTACTTTTCTGAACTGCTTGCCTTGCTTCGCTCCATGCGGACCGCCGGCAGCGCGCCGCGCGCGTCTCGTTGCGTGCGAGCTCCTTCAGACGAGCATGCACGTGCTGTGTTCTTCGTATTGCGCGACTTGTCCATGCGACGTCCGACTTGCGGCCCGCACTTTGGGCCGCTCGGCTAAGGCGGTCGGATGGAAGTCGTGCCTGCGTAATCACTGCAAGCCTTCTGCACGCATAGAATATGTTATTCTGGTTTTCTACCATTCTTCTAACCGCGCGGGCTTATTGACACCGGCTGCCGCTATGACTTCGTCTTGTCACGGCCGTGGAGATGATGTGTACATTGTTTTTATACAGTCAGTATTTTTAACCGGCTGAATATCTTTTTCGGTTTGAGCTGCCAAAATAGCGTTACTTAAGGCGCACGCAGCGATTAACTGTGCGCAAGCAGAAGACGCGTCCGTATGTTGACGCCTCTTGCCACAGAGGCAGGAGCACCTGGGTGAGTACTTATCGCCTGGCGCCTTGACATGCTGGTATTATTTTTATTGTTGTATGTTATTCCATACATTTTTAAGGCAGCGACGCTAACGGATTAACCATGGAGCGCAAAAACGTTTGCGTTAAGTCATTCGCCGAATGTTGAATAGCCCATTTGCGACAGATTTCATCGTCTGTATTGAAACTAAGACCACTTTATTGCCACTTTTAGGGGAACTGGTTAACTGACCTGAATGCGGCAGTTGGCTGTGTTACAGGTTTTAAAACATTAGTCACAACGTGTCCTTTCTCTCGTCACACTACAAGTACAAATACTGTTGGGACTCGGCCGCACTCAGATAATTTTTCTCAGTGAACGAACTCAGCCACTGCGGAGTTTGCGCTAAAAATAAAAACTGCAATTTCATTCGAAACCAGAAAAAAGAAATGAAAAAGTTATTTCACTATTAACATGTAACTTTATGTTTGTGTTTTTGCTACTTTTTTCCCACAAATTTCTTGTGTAGATTCATATGCTCAAAATAGCAGCCGGATCATAAAACTTTTCGCCTTTTAGCGCGCATACCACATGTGAATTGTCTTTTGTATAACTTCATCGAAATGAGCTATGTCAAGTACAGTCGTGTGCAATATAAGAGGGAGCAAACTTGCAAAAAATTACGAATTTCCTACTTATTTCCCAAATGGCTCTGGAACACCCTTGGACGTCCTCAGGACGTCCTGAACGTCCTCAGGACGACCGTGGGAGCTTTGTTGTCTATTGGGTTCTACCCTATATTTGAAAATGGCTTTTGGTTATTATGTTCCAAGAGGAACACTAGTCAGAAAAAAAAACCTGTGCTTGTCACGCCTAATTACGAAGTAATAAATAAATGAATGCTCAAACATTGTTCCCTATCATATTGCTCACGACCGCACCTTCTCGCCGCTCTACTTCGATTTTGCTCTTAGCCTAATTTTATTTCGAAAGTGGGCATTGTCCATTCTTTTCCAGTGGAGAGTCGCTTTCTTTTTCAGCACTATCTCAGGTTTCCTGGTATTCCAAGAGAAGCATATTATTTACTGAGCGAGAAGAAAAAATATTTTGTGCAAGAAACTAATTTCTCTCTTCTGCTGCAAGAAATTCTCAGCTGAAATGAAAGACCAATTGCTGATAAAGTAAATATACGTGCCAGACGTACTGCGATGTACACAACAGTTATAGCTATACTACTTACCGTTCATGCACTTCTGAAAGTAGCTGAAGGCTTGTCTTCTGGTGTGCGCGGATACTGATAGCTTAGAATTCAAAAACTGTACAAACAACCTTGTGGCTGGTGTTGATGCCTCAATGGCTCTGCTTTCAGAGTCTAATCAATCCTCGTGATGTCTTTTTTTCTGTGCTTTCACGCACCAGGACCGTGCGCTGCTGCTCAACAGGACAAGGTTTTTAATGTACAGGTTTGATATGTTGCGGAATTTCCATTTTTATGGATTTATTTTACATGAAAGGAGTGGAAGCGTAATTTTATAGTTTCTCATTTCCCGATTGTTGAGAGCGAACCAGTAGACACGGCGCATGCCCCAGTGTGTAGCGGACAATTAAGCATAATAATTTGTTGTGGCCAGTCTCAGTTTCGATTGGGAAAAGCACCGGGTGCGCCGTGTATTCAACGGCCGCTGCAGGCAAACAGACCTGTTGGTCATCTGAGCTCAGAAACCTGTCTCGAAACTGACGCGTCAGCGTCCCAGGCAGACCGACAGGACTCGAATCGGACGTAGCGGACCACGCTGAACGTCACGGAAGCTCGGAGACGTCGTAGTGCGTGTCGTGTAGGCCTGTATGTAACGACGGGCTGCTTTTTTTGCACCGTCGATCGACGAATGTTTAAAAACAAATTAACGTATGCTCCAAGCTACGTTTATCTTTGGTGTTTAGTGTAGAAAATATATGTGTATACTCAGAAATCGAGCCACTCATGCATATGTTGACTTCGAAATTTTGTGTGCTTATTCGTTGAGCGCTTCAAACGGCCTGGTTACATGCGCTTTTGCTGCCCTGAACCGGTGCCGTGGGACTCACCTCGACTCCCATGGCGCCGGTTCAGTTGATGCACGGTCTAGAGAAATCGTTGCCATAATCCTCTGTGATGCGGCCTACATCAACATATCAGGCTGAAAAGACGCGCTTGGGTTCGAAGAAGCAGAGAGAGAATGTACCGTGTGCAAAAGAAAAAAAAAGAAAGGAAAAATAGCATGTTTCACCGTGTGCTCACATTCTGCGATTTTGAAGAAAAGCTTGCTGCATGTACTAGTGCTGAAGTATACAAAAAGAAAAAGAAAACGTTGTACCAGAGAGAAACATTAAAAAGGCGATAGCAGATAGCAACATTTCTTCTTCAAAGAAACAATCTCGGTGCAGTCAGCCGCGATATCTGCAGCTGCGCTTGCATTCGTAGCTCAGCGCGATCAAAAGTGGCTACGTCTGACTGCGTTTATCTTCGAGGCACGGTCAGGGACACGAGTTCTGCCAACGAGGCGCCGCTTGCAGCTCATAGGCACGAGTTTCGATTTGCGCGGTGGCTCAGTGGTTGGGGCGCTCGACTACTGATCCGGAGTTCCCGTGTTCGAACCCGACCGCGGCGGCTGCGTTTTTATGGAGGAAAAACGCTAAGGCGCCCCTGTGCTGTGCGATGTCAGTGCACGTTAAAGATCCCCAGGTGGTCGAAATTATTCCGGAGCCCTCCACTACGGCACCTCCTTCTTCCTTTCTTCTTTCACTCCCTCCTTTATCCCTTCCCTTACGGCGCGCTTCAGGTGTCCAACGATATATGAGACAGATACTGCGACATTTCCTTTCCACCAAAAACGAATTATATTCTTACTATCCGAACGACTTCCTTTCAGTGGCACTTTGGTGCGGCGTGTGCATTGCTAGCGTGGCGGCTATATTTGCGCTTTGCTTACTTCCGACAGTTCACACAGGCCCCGCGTGGACACGACATATGGCGACCAAGCGATGTGACCTGACCTGATGAGTTCCTTCCCTGGTGCAGCTGCAGCGAGATACGTTGTAATGCGAGGCTTGGAATTGTTTAACTGTGTAGCTTTTCAGCTACGGGCAAAAAACGGGACACAGTCGTATTCCGAAAGTGTCAAACTTCCTTTTACGTTGATTTTTGTCTTTTTTAGAGCTACGTAGGTCAGTCAGGTTGCTTGAAAAATTCAATGTTTACTATGTTGCAACACGCTGCCCATACAGTGCCGACAAAGATTGCAATATAAAGGTGCCTGGCAATGAGGGCGCATTTTTTAACGCATTTAGCGCAGCCATGCAAGCTTGCTTGGCTTCACGCAGACCTGATTGAATGCTTTCTTTCACGAACGCAGCTTCCGTAGCTGCGACATCGTTTAGGTGGCAGACTTGTTTGCTGCAAAGGCTGCAGAAATCATGGACGCCCTGCATAATCTGACGTGCGTTTCTTGAAGTTTCGTTGGGTGAATTAGAATCGTCGAGGCGCGCACGCTCTCGTTAGTGCGCGGTGTGAAAAGTGCACCCGCTTTCAGCTCAACTTTGACGCAGTTTTGTAGGAAGGGCTGGCTGACTCGACAGCGACGGAATTGTGGCCACCTTGCGAACGCGAGTGCGCCATCCAAAATGAGGGAGTTTGTCGTTACCCTCATTTGGGCGTTGCGGCGCCGCCAACGGAGCGTGTCCGAGTTTCAGTTCTACGTCCTGGTGCACAACGAGGCACGAAGTAGCAGTAGTTGGAAATTTCAGCGTGTAGTTGTGGGATTACCTACGCTGCTCCTTCAAAACCAGCGTCGCATCCCATCCGCAGCGACTTGTCTTTATTGTGCGTTCGCAGAGCACAGACTTGAGAGACAGTCGCCTTTGGATGCGTGCCTGAAAAGCACCGCTCAGTCATGCCCCAGCGACGTAGAAAGACGAAAGAAAAAAAGAAAAAGCGACAATCTCGACAGTTTTATTTTTTTTTTGTCAAGTGTTTGCGCGATATCCTCTTCACACATTGCGGAAAAAAAAAATGTCGGCCGCAGTCGTTATCAGCGTGCACTTAGTGCGAGTGCTTTTGACACCGCATGCTGTTTTTTTTATTTATTTTGCTTCACCTACATCTCGAACTCCACACGGACTAGCACGACACGATACCAAGGGTAGGCGAGACCCCGTGTGCCCTCGCGCCGCACGTCACGAGCGAGACAGCCCGCGAGCGTATCCCAGCTCACGTTCGCAAGAGCCATTCAACGTTGCTAGTATTCTTGCACCTGCAGCTGAGCTCCAAGCTGAAGGTGCGCTTTGCTGTATAGTAAGAGAAATAATAAAACACGCCTATAGACTCTTCGCCGTTTCTCGGCGAGAAGTGAACCGAGGAGAAAGACGCCCCTCCCTGTCCATGGCCAAGGTACAGGCGACATGACCACAGGTGGCACATGGTCTCTGAACAGCAGCTGAACGCGCGATCATTGGGTGATGACGCCTCTGAGTCTTTCGGACACGTCAGACATGCTGCTACGACGACGACGCTGTGAACTCCGCGAAACCTGCCCGGTGCCGGAAAAATTTGCATGATAATTACCTGCCCCCGCTTTTCCGTATGCCCGCCGACCGCTTAAATGTTAGAAGCAGGCAAACATGAATATTCATTGCCAGAACTAAGAACGAGGTCCACCTGAAGACCTAGTTAATGTATAGTAATGGCGTTTTGATAATTCTATAATGACTACGCTTGGTCAACTCTACGACGACTGCTCACTGACGGCTGATGCCTCCGCGTCAGTCCAGCCAACAGTGCCACCTATAAAGATGACGGAAAAGTGTACTAGTAAGGCATCCTAATGAAAAATCGCGACGCAAACTTGTGACGAGACACTGCGCAGTACAAATAGGACAGGCAGGCAGACACACGAGACGGGTATTTCGTATGTTTTAGCTGCGATTTTCCCTTTGACAGATACTGTGCCATTTCCTTTGCCCAAAAACCAATTTTCTCATTTTTTCCACCCGCCGCGGTGGCTCGGTGGTTAGAGCGCTCGACTACTGATCCGGAGTTCCCTGGTTCGAACCCGACCGCGGCGGCTGCGTTTTTATGGAGGAAAAACGCTAAGGCGCCCGTGTGCTGTGCGATGCCAGTGCACGTTAAAGATCCCCAGGCGGTCAAAATTATTCTGGAGCCCTCCGCTACGGCACCTCTTCTTCCTTTCTTCTTTCACTCCCTCCTTTATCCCTTCCCTTACGGCGCGGTTCAGGTGTCCAACGATATATGAGACAGATACTGCGCCATTTCCTTTCCCCAAAAAACCAATTATATTTTTTCCACGTCAGATGAGTGGCGAACAGCGTTGCACATTGTTTGGAGGCGAGCATGCCAGCGCAGAGTGGTGTCTTTATATATATATATATATATATTTCTTTCGGTGAGAAACGGTGTCAGAAAATGCGCGTTATTAAAGTGGGGCATTAAATACATACGCGGCTGCGGGAACACAGAAGGGTTTCCTCGTCGACTGTATCGTGCGCGGCGTAAGTGTATTGGGAAAGTTTGCACACGGGAGCTCTGCTCATGACATCTGCGAATCGACAGCCTTAAAAGGAAACAAAAAGGAAGGGGAAACTTTGTGTACATGTATAGGAAAATGGGCTCTACTTATATGCTCTAGAGATGTGTCAGGAAGATTGATGCGGCGAATCGCAGCGCTCGTGTTCTATCTCTGAAGCGCCATCGCGCGCGGCTATCAAGGCGCGATCGTCCACAATTTATGACGCGCAGTAGGGCCAGGCGCTCGGAGGGACGCGTTCTCGACGTGCACACGTGGCGGAGGTTAGCCCCGTCGCGCAGGTGCAGCGTGCAGACGCGCGCCTCGGTCGGCGGGTGTCTTCCCCGTCGACCTTTCTTTGGTAATTTACAGCGCTGTCAAGGAGTGACTGGGGCCGCGGAGACGCTGTGCGGGGTACGCATGCGCCACGCCTCCTTTCAGTGCCCCGGCGGATTGACTCCGAACTACACCGAGCGGTTAGCACCGGTTGATTCGAACCTCTTCTGTGTACACCGCTTGTTTCCTTTAAAATACACGGTTGAAGGGGCAAAACAACAGTAATCACAAGGTTCTACGTATATATATATATATATATATATATATATATATATATATATATATATATATATATATATATATATATATTTTGAGTCGACGTTTAGGCTCTGTCCGAAACGGCGACTCAAAATAAGTCTGTCTAAATGAACAAATGAAGCGTTTCTCAACTTTGCATTTTACCTCTAGCAACCAAATACGTTTATATATATATATATATATATATATATATATATATATATATATATATATATATATATATATATATATATATAAGCAGGAAAGCAGTACTTGTAGAAACCAGTCGAAAAAGCCAAATTTTGTCGAGCCACAGCACCAAGGGTAATAGTGTTTTCTAAATTCTAAAAACTTGTATTGCTGTTACTAACGGCCGGTTACAAATCTGTAATTGCAGCTAGGCGCTTAACTCTACTAATTAAAGGTTAATTGTTAAAATTAGTTAACCAGCATACAACACACACACACACACACACACACACACACTATATATATATATATATATATATATATATATATATATATATATATATATATATATATATATATATATAGTGGGCTCTTGTTAAACGGAACCTCAAGGGACCGGGAAAATATGTTCCGTTTATCAGGAGTTTCGTTTAGAGAGCGAAGGTTCAGGATTTCGCAATCCGTTCTGCGCTGCTTGGTTCCGACGAGGCAGGTGTGCGCGCAGTTGGCAGTCTCCGCGGAAGCGGATCTCAAATGCATATATATATACATACATATATATATATATATATATATATATATATATATATATATATATATATATATATATATATATATATATATATATAATTTGATTTATGGGGGTTCAACGTCCCAAAGAGACACAGGCTATGATGTACGCCGTAGTGAAGTGCTCCGGATATTTCGACCACCTGGGCTTCTTTAACGTTCACTGACATCGCACAGTACACGGGCCTCTAGAATTTCACCTCCATTGAAATTCGACCGCCGCGGCCAGGATCGAACCCGCGTCTTTCGGGCCAGCAGCCGAGCGCCATAACCACTGGGCCACCGCGGCTGTATATATATATATATATATATATATATATATATATATATATATATGTGTGTGTGTGTGTGTGTGTGTGTGTGTGTGTGTGTGTGTGTGTGTGTGTGTGTGTGTGTGTGTGTGTGTGTGTGGAGAGAATAAAGAACGGGGGTAGAAACTAGGCAGTGCCAAAAATCAGATACATGCGTTAACAGACAAAGAGGAAAAATCATTAGCAATATAGATGAGTTGGTGAATGTCGCTGAATAGTTCTGCACAAATCTATACAGTAGCCAATGTAATGAGGACGTAAATGAGGTAGGCAGTGTCGCAAAGCACTTCGACATCCCGCCAGTAACGAAAGAGGGAGTAAAGAAAGCTTTAGAACAATGAAAAAGGGGGAAAGCAACTGATGAGGATCAGGTAAAGCATATCTGATGAAGGATGGAGGGGAGATTGTGCTAGAAAAACTAGCCTGCGTGTATACGCGATGTCTTATGACGATAGAGCGTACCAGAAGCTTGGAGGAACGCTAACGTAATCCTAACCAATAAGAAATGAGACTCCAGGGACTTGAAAATTACAGACCGATCAGCTTACTGTCCGTTGCCTATAAGGTATTTACTAAGGTAATCGTTTATAGAGTCAGGACAACCTTACATTTCAATCACTAAAATGATCAGGCAGGCTTTCGTAAAAGACACTCGACAATAGACCACGTTCACACTATCAATCAGTTGATAGAGAAATCCGCAAAGTATAACCAACCCCTATATACAACCCTTACAGCTTACGAGAAAGCATTTGACTCAGTCGAAACTTCAGCAGTCATGCAAGTATTGCGGAGTCAGGGTATAGAACAGTGTTATGTCAAAATACTGGAAGATATCTATAGCGGGTGCACAGCCACCACAGTCCACCATAAAGTCAGCAATAAAATTCCAATAAAAAAGGGTGTCAGGCAGGGAGACGTGATCTCACCAATGTTATTCACCGCCTGTTTACAGGAGGTATTCAGAGGCCTGGATTGGGAACAGTTGGGTATAAGAGTTAATGGAGAATACCCAAGTGATCTGCGATTCGCTGATGACATTGCCTTGCTAAATCACTGAGATGAACTGCAAAGCATGATCAATTAGTTAGACTGGCAGAGCAAAACGGTGGGTCTAAAAATTAACATGCAGAATACCAAAGTAATGTCCAACTGTCTAGCAAGTGATCAGCAGTTGACAGTTGGCAGCGAGGCGCTGGAAGTGCTAAAGGGATATGCCTACTTAGGGCAAGTAGTAACCACAGATCTGGATCACGATTGTGAAATAACTAGAAGAATAAGAATGAGGTGGAGCGCATTTGGCAGGTTCCCTCAGATCATGATTGCCAATTTACCAATATCCCCTAGAGAAAAGTATATAACTGTTGTGCCTTACAGGCACTCGTGGGGGCTACCGAAAACGGTTCAGCGTAAGTTAAGGACAACGCAGCGGGCAATGGAAAGAAACATGATAGGTGTAACGTTAAGAGTCCGCAAGCGGGCAGAATGGGTGGGGGAACAGACGCGGGTTAATGACATCTATAGTCGAAGTCAAGAGGAAGAAAACTTGGAGGACGCTTAAGCTTCGCTTTTAAGAGTGGAACGCGACAGCGTGTTGCAGCACTGCCAGGGAGTCCACGGAACGCCATCGCCCGTTCGGCGCGACTCCTTGCCCGTTATACAAATCGATCTGCTATACCTACGGTGAAACGGACGCGCGGAGCGGCAAACCACGTAGAGGCGCTGCCAGGCGCCTTTCCGAAACGCGCGGGACTCAAGTTGCAGTCGTAGTTCGTCGGCACATCGTTCTCGACAAACCCGATGCCACGAACGCCAGCGTAGCTTCCGCGCCGAACGAACGGGCAGCAAGCCGCAAGCTTCGTGGTTAACGCGCTTTGGATGTGCGCTGCGTTCGCCGCTCACCGCGTGATTCCTGCGTGCCCGCACGGCCCCACTGCGCCCGAACGAGATGAGCGGGAGGCGCTGCCGTCGCGCGCTATCTGTTGGGGCAGTGGGGTACATTGCTATTAGGAGGAAGGAGGGAGAGGAGGGATTTTTCTGCGACACGGGGCCTTTAACCCTGTCGCGTTAAAAACCCGCCGCGGTGGCTCAGTGGTTAGGGCGCTCGACTACTGATCCGGAATTCCCGGGTTCGAACCCGACCGCGGCGGCTGCGTTTTTATGGAGGAAAAACGCTAAGGCGCCCGTGTGCTGTGCGATGTCAGTGCACGTTAAAGATCCCCAGGTGGTCGAAATTATTCCGGAGCCCTGCACTACGGCACCTATTTCTTCCTTTCTTCTTTCACTCCCTCATTTATCCCTTCCCTTACGGCGCGGTTCAGGTGTCCAACGATATATGAGACAGATACTGCACCATTTCCTTTCGCCAAAAGCAAATTATTATTACTGTCGCGTTAAAATGGGCTTGGGGGGGGGGGCATGTAATGCGAAAGCAAGGTAACCGGTGGTCCTTAAGGGTGACAAAATGGATTCCAAAGGAAGGGAAGCGTAGCAGGTGGCGACACAAAGTTTGGCGATGGGCGGATGAGATTAAGAAGTTTGCGGGGATAGGGTGGCCTTGGCTGGTACAGGGCAGGGTTAATTGGAGAGACGTGGGTGAGGCATTTGCCCTGCAGTGGCCGTAGTTAGGCTTATGATGGATGGATGGATGGTGGATAAGGCTCTCATTAGGAACGACAACCGTGGAGCCGACAAACAAATGCGTCGAGTTGCAAGCGTAATGTCAGGACCGGCTTCTCAGAAGTTCACTGAGGGAAGGCTTCCCATCTCACTGTCTCGAGCGCTTGGTGTGCCAGGATCCCCTGCGTCGCACGGCTGTGTGACTATTCCTGTCACACTTGAGTCAACTTTCGAGAAACGTGTGCAGCTGAGCACGTGCGTAGCAGAAAAATGTATGAGACCCGAGTGCACCGACGTTTCCCTGCCACAGTTTGTCTTGTCTGCATGAGCGCGTAACCTTCACGTTGTACCTCTAAGCTGACAAGCCACGTGGAAAAAGTAGACGTCATACTGCTTCGCAGACACGCGCTCGCTCTGCGTACGGTTGTGAGCCAAGAAGCAGGAAGACGGATAGAAGCTCCTGTAACTGTAAGTGCTGGCTACATGGCGTCGACATACGTGCATTGTCTGTCTGGTAGAGGCTTGGGGGAGCTTGAAGGGACCTGCCAGAAAAGGGATAAGGGAGACAGCAAAAGAAAATAAAGAAATGGAATAAGGAAGGCTGCCAACGCGTATCGTGATTGACACGCGCAGCGCATCACACCAGTGATACCGACAGGTCGGGCGCCGCTTTTTATGTGCCGCCTTCATATCTTGGCGGCAGTAGCACTTGTGATGCCCGCCGAACACTTTTTAAGTTTTTTTAAACAGAAAAGTTCCTTCGCACAAAAAAAAGAGAAACCGGAAACCAGTAGCGTTGCTTTCTTCTTTGCCTTTATTTTTGCCTCTCCTTATCTTTACTGGCTCACACCTTTCTTTGGCTCTTTCCCGTTAAAGGGACACTAAAGACAGTTTTTTAGCGAAAGCTACACGGGGCTACCAGTCGATCATTTCGCGGTGGCCGGGAGAGGCCAGTAGTGCGCAAGCGAGAGCTACACCGGGCTACCAGTCGAGCATTTCGCGGTGGCCGGGGAGGCCAGTAGTGCGCATGCGCCGTTACCATGGCAAACGGAGAGGAGGAGCAGGTGCGGCGTGCGCTTCGCCGTCGCCGCGGCCGTGCGCCCGCTCCACCGTCGGAGCCGCGCGTGACGTCACGCGGATGAGCAGTTGTGCGCATGCGCCGATACCATGGTAACCAGAGACCCCCACGGGTGCGCCGCGCTCCATCACCCGAACCGCGCGTTGCGTGCGCAGCATAGCGTATAAAAGGCGGAGATGTAATGGGCGTCTGTATCACAATGTTTGACATGGATGCAGAGGAGAGTCCAGCCGCTGCTAAACGGCGGTATAGACAAGAGAAGATTAACTCTTCCGAAATTGAGACCGCTGAATGCTTCTTCACAGATCATCAGGCAATGTTAGTCTGTCAAGCAAAATGAATAAAAGATGTGTATACCCAATGTCTCTCATTGCCAAACATACAGTGACCACAACAAGCGCAGCAAGGGAAACGTACCTCTCGTTACGTATATCTTGGCATAACCGAGCTAAGCCACTGTTAATTTTTTTAATGGTTAGCTTGTTTCCCATCACAAGCTTGCAATATTCAGGACGTGCTCACAAGCGTCTCGACGTGCCTGTTTTTCACGAGAAGAACGCCTTCTCTGAAACTGTTTTTATTTCCCACGCATTTGTCACCTCTGGTGATGTCATCTTTTTAGTCTGGAAGCGCTGACCGAAGTATTACGGGCTAAGCTATTTACTTTTACAGAAGCCGTTCACTTGGCTCGATTTGTTCATGTTGGCTTATCGGCCGCTGGCTGAGCAAGTGTGACCTAGCTAAATGTAGGGCCCTTCGTTTTCGTGTTTTATTTTTTTCGTGATTCGGGAGGTAAATATCGGGTGCTATTTTTTCCGCTTGAATTCGGTTACAAATCGGGGTTTTGAAGAATTTCCATAATTCAGGTTTTGTCGGGCTATCGTTTCTCGAAAAAAATGATTGACTTTTAGCGCTTGTTTTTTCGGGACGTATAATGCTCGATTTATGGATCATTATTTTCGTAAACCATCTACAAATGGGTTGCACCACCGCACTCTTTACGAAATCAAGCTTTTTTTTTCTCACTCTCTACAATTCTGTAACATTACCGTCCCCATGTGAAGCACTTGCGCATCTGTGTGCTCTTAAACACTGCGAAAACGCACACTCAATATCGCAGCGACCATTGGAAACGCTCCGCAGCTTTGAAGCCTGGCTTCGCGTCATCCCGGGCACAATTAAGCCGATCAGGCTTCCTTCATATTAGTATAGCTGTGCTTTCACCTTTCTCACTGAAATATATTTTGGGAACTTAGGCTCGGATTAAGCTTCGCTAAGGATAGCAAGCGTTAAAAACGATTGAACTCAACATTTAACTGAAAACGTTGCTCTGGCATAAGTATGCGACATCACCTACTGTGCGTGCGGTTTCTTCACCTTTGCACTTTGGTGAACTACACTTCCCTGTGGGCCATTCTTTTGCAGCGAGAGCTCCACTTCTCGCGTACAAACCTTGAAGGTCATGCTACGGCGCAGATATGACCTTTAAGGGGCCTCAATTAATCTAACCATGCATAACCGTGTCTAACCAAGCATAACCTAACTTTCGTTCCAACTAACCAGGTTCAGCCGAGTTTAACCATAGCAGCAGAGTTGTTTGGGTAGACAGTGGTTTAACCTGATTTTCAAGAAATCTGCGGGGGGTGCAAGGATCAGGTAAAGTCGGCATCTGCCCCAAAACGAAGACTCCTATCTAAACGACCTGCGAGATATAATTATTACTTCGTGCGCACCGTTTCTTCGGAGGTCCGATGGGCAGTGACCAGGAGGTGTTTGTTCAGTTTTGCGCTTGATCCTAGAAGAGAAAAAGGGATTACACTCCAGTTGTTGTACAGTCTGTCATACAACTTCTTTTAAACGTAGCCGCATTCAAAATTCAGTTTAGTATCCATGTAACAAGCCCGAAAAATGCCGCAACAGATCGTGCAGCACACGACGTTTTCTGTGCATTCGCAGACTTTCGAAGTTGGTGCATCGTTGCTAGGTGCTTCTCACGATTTTCACTGGAAAGGTACTATGTTAACTCACTGGCGTTAAACACCCACACGTACCCATTTCTGTATAACAATATTTCTGTGCAGCAAAATTCTCTATAGCGAATTCACATTTAACGAAACGCATAATGATTTTATATTTGTACATTTTTTAAAAGTAATTCTCATCGTAAAATAGGGGTTGGTCACTTTTGTAAAAGAAAAAAAAAGCAGCAGGGAAAAGCTTCAGCTGCTCCGTTTGATAGCGCGTCTTCGAGCACCATAGATTGCCGCCATCCGGTTGACGCACCGCCTTGCGTAGCTCGGTTGGCGTCAGCGTACCACGCAAGCCTTCGTGCCCGCCTTTTACTTCCCTGCTGGCGCCCACGTGCAAATCTTTTATCGCTGGAGTTTTCCGTCGTCGGGGGCGCAACCCCGTCGACGCGAAAAGCGCTCGCTTGGGTCCTTCGCGTGGTGTGATAGCCGGAGCTTTTTGGCGTTGTTGCTGTGACGCACTTCGCTGGCTTTCGCCAAGCAGGTGCGTCCCCGCGAAACTACTGACCAGTTGCGTTCGTTATAATTGAACGCTGTAGCGGACGTTAGCGATAACTCGGGTTCGGGAACTTTGTTAGGCGTGCACCGCTGGAGCACTATACATCGTCATGCGGTAATAGTCGACGTTAGCTGACCACAGCCTTTGAAAGCGCGCTCGACACAATGTGCTCTTGTGCCTGTGGGACGCCCTTGTTTTTAATGCGATTGCTACAGACATGTATGGGCACATGACGGCTTAAGGCGAGAGCCGGTTCACGTTTAATGGGGAAACTAGCTGTGTAATGGCATGAAAGTGCTTGTCCAACGAGGTCCCACGGAAGATTACAGTGTGGGCAGTATAGAAGTTTGTGCAATGGCGCTGCCTCTGGTATGCCCGGCATAACGCTTTGGTTGGTTAAAGCGGCCCGACAAAATCCTTCCTGAGGCACTTTCACTGCGGCCTTATACGGATTCGCGACGCTTGAGAACTCTCAGTGGTCGGCTCTGCCCCGAGTGCCTTGGACCGTTCCTTCGTGAGGAGATGTCGATTTCGAAATACGTGCCCTCTTGTCAGATGTTTTGACAGGGATGGGTTATCTCGTTCATGGCGACCCCGCACGCTGGCACAGTGCGCGCCCCGTGGCAGGCAAGTCGCTGCGAAGACGCTTTTCGTGGACAGCGATCGCGCGCGCGTGCACGCTTATCGCGCCACTAGGCTGGCGGGCATGGCTCCTTCCCTTCGATGAAACGAGCAGCGATAAAAGCTATCAATGGAGGCGGCAAACAGCACTCGAGAGGGTCGGCTGCGGCAGCTCCCGTACTTCGAGACTTCCCGGGGAGTTGGCCTGACGTGCCGGCGGCCACGAAGGCGCGGATGAGCCACCTCCTCTTTGCCCTCTGACATTCTTTTATTTATTTATTTTCGTCCTCCAGCACGAGCAACTGGTCAGTGCACGTCGACGAGATTAGGGTCCCACCTCAAATGCCGGCATGTGGACCGGGACGTCCTCGGGCGTGTATGTCCACGCTCCGGTGTATGCATGCAGCTGTCGAGGCTCACTATATACATCAGCCCCGTGGGTGCTCTTCTTGTCCAGTTTTAGGCGCGCACTCCGGCCTGGGAAACTGAAATGCCATTTCTGTAATTATCTTCGCAGGCTGGCCACTTCTGCCTGCAATTTTTGTTTCGTTCTTGGGCGGAAAGCAGAGTTTTAGTTACAGCGGAACGCGGCCTGTCTCGTAATTCATGCGCGTCGCGCGGAAGCTTCGTGCTGTAAGCACCACCTTGCGCGTTTCGTTGCGTGCGTGGCTGTTTGTTGCGAAGGGGCAGCACGCAAATGCCCAAGGCGGTCAGCACGAGAACCAGGAGCGGTTGGGCTGCTGCGCCTTGCTGATCGAACTGCTCGCGCCGAGAATCGGGTTCAGTCTCGCACTATGTAGATCTTCGCTGGCGGCAGCTTTGGTGATCTAGGATTTTATTTGCCTGCTCTGGCTACTGGCTTCTTTCTGCGGGACGGCGCAGTTTTTTTTTTTGAAGCCGATTCACGGGGGTACAGAGCTTCACATCCGTGCGACTCTCCAACCAAATTCAACCGGCTGGCGCCTGCGCCGATTTCCCCATATAGCTGCCGGAGTTAACGAACTGGGCTTGGTATCGCCATGATAGCGGTGCGTTTGTGAAGGGGAGAAGCCGCCCCCGCCGACATAGGTGTGAAGATGGTGGCAGATAGCGCTGTTCAGCGAAACAATACGCAAAGCTTATCACGCCCTTGCTATCGTGGCATCTCCAGACCTACTCCCGATATCTAGTGTGGGCGTCCCTATGAAGATTCTTTCTATTTCATTCAAGAGCACTCCATTCAGCCGTGCCTTTGTATCATCGCGTGTCTCGTACCACCTTAACATCCGAGGATAACCGTTCTGTTTTATGCCACGCCTCTCGCATTTCGCCCTACTGGCGTGACGCACCCGACACGGGCCGCCGAATTTACTCGAGAAAAGCCGCGCGACGAAGCTGTGCAGAAGTGGCGCCGCCCGCAGCATCCTGCAAGGCTCGCGCTGGCGCACTCGACCCCACCGTCCAAAACACAGGTTATGGCAGGGTTTAAATGCGCTCCTCTGAAACGAGGAGCGATAACTACACACCCAGTAAAGCTTCCCTTTATGCTTCACTCCGTGGGCCGTGGTTACTAAACTGGCCGCGGTTTCCTGCCCCTGAACTAACGTGGAGCACGTTGTCATAGGGCATCGTCATTCGGGGCTGCCTGCATAGCTCTCGATCCACCTGCATAGGTGCGGGGAGTTAAAAATTAAACTGTACAGATTTCTTGAAATGAGGCGCCGAGTGATACGTGAAATACACCTACGCGCATAAGTTAGGCGACCAGGGGGACGCAAAGTGAGGCACCTAATTAACATAACAAGTAACTTTTAGCCACTGCTGTAGCGTGAATGTTTACACTGGAAAAAATGGGGGCGGTCGCATTTCCTTAATTCTGCTAGAGCGCGCTTATTCCGGGATATTCGCCGGCCAAAGTTTGCACGCGCTTTCGCGTAACTGCGGATGCAAGGCGGTGACAGCCAACGCGAAACACCTTCCGAGTATGTGACGCAGCTGCTTCGTCGGGCGTTTCCTCCACTCTGATAGCCGAAAGTGAAAGGGCAGCAGTTATCAGCTTTACCAGTCGCTCTGCGCCGTTGGCCTATAGACGAAACGCTGCATCCTGCCGGGAGGTGTTTCGCGCCTATCGTCACTGCCTTGCATGCGCAATTACGCGGACCCAGTTGAAAGTTTGGACGCGAATATCACGGAGCACACGCGCGGTAGGATAACTCTACCATATGGGATTGCGTAGGAATACGGCTATTTCTTAATTTCCGATATAAACGTGCCCGCTCACTAGAGTCACTAAAAAGTGCTTTAATCGATTTTAGTTAATTAATTGCTGACGGCGAAATTATCAGCTCACTTTTTGTCCCCCCTGGTCTCATGACCTATGTAGAGGTGGATTTCACGTAGCTCTCCGCGGCTAATTTTAAGAAATCTGTAAAGCTTAAACTTGATCACCTTATAATACAGTTCAGAACGCGGCCAACCGTTCCGCCCTTTGGAAATCGGAATTAACCAAGAACGGACAGGAGTTATTCGGCGGCAAATGGACGGGATGTGCGGGGTATCGAGGAAGACAGCGCAGATTTTTCCTCCGACAGTGTGCCGATGGAAAGGAAGCTTCAGCAGAGCAAAAGAAGCTCCCTGGTGCTCCGTCTTGGTTGTTCCTGGGCGTATGCAGCTAACATGTGCAAAAGGTTGAACAAAGAAAAAAAATACTGGTGCAGGCAGCGGGAATGGAAATTAAATCCGTGTCGGTAGCTGCCATTTGGAGAAAACAAGCGTATTTTGGTTCGGGATAATTACAATGAGTCGCCATGAGAACCCACACATGGCGTGATTGCAGTAGCTTTATTGCGAAAGTGTTAAATGCCCGCGGCGATCTGTATGTTGGTTCTGTATATTAAACATCCCACGCCTCGCAGCGTTCCTCTTGAGTTCATATACAGCCGCTATCGGCCATTAGCGCGCCGCCAGCGGCCGATATGTCGTTTCCTCGTTTGCATTTCTGATCGATTCCTTTAACGCAGTAAAATAAACGTTCAGGCTGACGCTGTTATTTTAGAATTAATGCCTACTGGAACTTCTTCTGGCGCAGTATAACGTTCTAATTGGTAGATTTTTCCACAGCTAATGCGGTTTGAAATTTCCTTATCCAAATAATAATTAACCAGTTAAATAAAAACTGGTGCTGGTTGCAGGCACGACACTGAAAGAGCATTGTTCGTGTCCGCCAGGAGCAAGCAGTAGTATGTTTATCACCGTACTTTTCCTATTAACTAATTAATTCGCGAAGTACGGCGTAAAACGCCTGTCTTCAAATGCTTGGATCGCCGCATATAACAGAGGACATGACCCCGCCTTTGTTCCGTGCACCCAGCGCGTCACCTTCGTTGTCGTCGTCGACATCGTCATCATCATGATCAGTCCCCGTCCACTGCAGGACAAGGTCCTCTCGCACTGGTCTCCAGTTTGCTCCTTCCTGAGCCAGCCGCCGACATAGCAAATGCCCTTACTTTGACTCGACCGCCCCGCCTATATTTTCATCTCCTCGGAAGAAATAATATCTCCTCGGAAGAAACGCAGACCAATTCCCAAAGGCAAACGAGGAATGAAACACACTAGCGGGCCACTGACGGGCAAGGTCACATAGCGCCGGGGTCCATTTGCGTTCGCTAAACTTGCGAAGAACGGAATCCCGGAGCGAGCGTCGCATGCATGCGGTATACGAACGAAGTAAGGCGCTGCCGCCACGTCTCTTCAGTGGCGAACCAGCCAGACAAAACGAAAGCTTCGTTTGAAATAAAGCGAAAGCAATCGACGTTCCGTTCTTTTTTCCTCGCTGTTTTTTTTATTTGTTTACGTGAGCATATCACGGATGCCTGATTGCAATAAACGGGGAATGCTCCCACTTGGCAGCAGCCCCGCTGGCTGATGCTCAAACTCGCGGCCACGCGGCGGGAGCCGCTTATCGAGCGGCGAGCCCATGCGGGTTGCACTCTGTGCCGCATTGATCTTCCGCGCAGTTGACGCGCCGGTGAACCCATTTGAGGGGGATTGCCCTGTTCGTGCGATTTGCCGCGCGGTGCCGTCATTCGCTCTCCGGGGTATTCCCGGTGAAAGGGCATTAGAGGCGAAACGCACGAAACTGAGCCAAGTGAGCGCTGTTTCTGATTGGCCGCGCCCTTCTCATGGCCTATCGTGACTGGCCAGTGAGCGCCCCCGCCTTTCACGCAGCACTCGGATTGAGGGAAGCTTTGTAGCAATAGCTACATTACGGTAGCATTTGGAGCCTTCAGCGTGGCGGCGCCGCCACCATATGGCTGCGCCACCACACTGCCACGTGCTTGGTCACGTGGTGAGGAGCAGCTGCCGGTGGCGCGGAGCCGTGGCTGGTCACGTGACGTGGCCAGCTACTTGGTGCGGAGCAGCGCTGGCAGGCGAAACCGAGCTGCCACAGCTGTGCGCATGCGCCGTGTCGAGTGAGACGAAGATGAAGAAGGAACGCCCAACGAAACGGAGTGGCGAAAGACTGACTTTGCAAGTCAACTGAGCAAGTTCCACTCGGCCAGCTGTAGCTATCGCGTCACTTGAGGTTTAACCAGAGCTAATTAACTACCGCCATTTTTTTTTGTTGAATCAGGTACTCTTTCCTCTCCCACCCCTTTTCTTTTTGCAGCCGAAACTAAACTCTCGTAATATCCGCAAAACAGGGAGTTTTAGAATAAAGGGGCCCCATCGACTAGGGGGATAGGAGAATAGCGGGGCGGCAGTGCGCATGTGCAGAACAATAACGCCCCTCTGGTTATTGTCCTGCGCGTGCGCGCTGACGCCCCCGATATTCACCTATACCCTAATCAATAGGGACCCCTTGTTATAAAACTCCCTATTTTCGCCGATAGCCTTCAGACCTCCGCATGTAGTGAGCGGTAGCTCTTGCAATTATTCTAAGAGTGTTCTGCACCCGTTTTGCAAGCCCCGTGCGCCGCGCTTTCAGAGGCGAATTTAAATCGCTGTGGAGAAACCGGTCCTCAAGCTTATGGCGCTTTCTGTGGTAACGACTGCGCTTTTTGTGCTTTGCTTTCATAAACTAGAAGCGAAAACGAATTTATTGGCGGCTCACTCGAAGTGTATGGTCCTCCGTAATAACGCAAAGCCTAAGGAGAACGGGAACTGTCAGCGGACGTGTCACGCAGCTGAGTCGCAGTTCATGGTGCCCGTTACAGCCCGGAAATAAAGGAGGAATTAGTTCGATTCAGCGAACAAGGGGGATCTCCCGCGGATGCTGCTTTTGCGCGTGGTATCGAGGATGTGTTCGTGACAGGTCGCGACACTGCGACGCCGTATCTGGGCGAAGCGCATTGTGCGGAGGCTCCTCGAGAAGGCTTCTCAGCCTCTTCTCCGCGTCGCCGGGCCCACTCAAGTGGCAGTCGTGTGGGCGCGGCGACCACCGGATGGCCGCCGACAGCGGTGGGCCCTGATAGTGGTCTGTGTGGTCAGCGGCGTGCTTCTCTCGGAAGCAAAGGCGCCGCCCGGCAGGTGATAGGCCGAGTGGAGTGTGGCTCGTTCGGCGATGAGCTCCGAGGCGCGAGTTAGCCTCCGACGACCTCAGGTATTGGGCTGGAGGATCGATGCTCTTTTGTGGTGGTTAGGACGCTCTTCACGGTCATTTGCTGGCGACGGGTGCGGTCCCTCTTTGTGCGAACTTTGTGGTCGTTCACCTCTGCCGGCGCGGCTTGTGTTCATTCGGGGCGAGACGGACCAGTGCCCGGCTGCGCTTTATTCTCTATAGACACGACTGCAGGTCTCAGTTTGTGCTGGGTGCTCACTCTTCGCTTTTCCCTTCCCACTTTTTCTTTATCTGTGAAGCTCCGCAGGTATAAACGTTGTAACTGTAATCTAGCTTGTCAATCATTTGCCCCGTATATATGCACCAGCGATTCAGAATGCCGAGATTTACCGAAGCGTGTTCTTGGCGAGCTGCGCGTGTATAGTCGTTTGTAGAAAGTAAATCATCATCTCACGGACTCCTAGACTCTCATCTCGTGTAATAGTGGCGCACTTACTGCACGCAGCTCGTCGAAAAGCGCTTGCACTCAGTGTGCGCCTCTGCACGGCGCTCCACGGCGGGGGTTCCTTTGACGGCCTTGATCCGCAGAGTTTCACTGCCGCAAACGCCCCCTGCGGCGTATTATGCGCTACGAGCCATGCTGCGGGGCTAGTAATTTTGTTATGACGCGCATGTTTTGTATATGGCGCTTCGCAGCTGCGGCAGGCACGGATAACGTCAGTGCACCGCGGACGCCTACACGTCAGCGCGGGGTTCCTGTTTTATGTTGAACGACTGAGCCCCCCCATGCTTTTCCTTCTTCCGTTTCTACGAACGCTACCAATAACATAGCCATTTGCCGGTTGTAAACTGGTTAGCACTGCTGCGCATTTGCCGAAGGGTCTGCGTGCGCCGGCACTTCGGAGGAGTACTGCGTCGCTGCGACGCGCAGTGCGCACGCCGGAGTCGACAACAATCGGCGTCCGCCGCGTGCCCGTGGGAATCGCGAGCTGACTCGTTTGTTGCGCGGCTCGTGATGGCGAAAGGAGCGGCGCCGCGCAGCAGCGGCGACAATGGACGGCGTTTTTTTTTCTTTTTTCCGCCGTGGAACAGGCGGCCACCCGATTCCACCGCGTCGGCGCACTTCCGCGGACTTCCTTCGCCACTGCTTGTTTACTCCATCTCGGGCGCGCTAGCTGCGAGCGGCCGCATGACGCCGCCGGGTGTGTATTTTCATCCGCTCCCGGCCTTTGAGCGACAGCGCTCCGCCGGATGTCACGAGTGCTTGGCTGCCGGGAGAGGCGCCGCGGTGGTGCCCGATCGCTGCCGTCTCACTTCGCTATCCCTCCGAGCTCTTGGCGGCCCTGCACGGACGCTGCACTTGTCACCCGAAAGGCGTGCGCGCACTCCCTTGTCACGTCGTCTTGCCGAATCTACACACGGCCAGCCCTGGACTTGGGCGAGGAAAGCAGGGAGAGTCTCTCCGCATCGTTGATCCGAATTACAGCTTCCGCCACGATGTCTCAAGAGCGACGCCGAATCTGTTTTCCTTGGCATCCTGTGACGTCCGCTAGATATATTACAGCCTCTCTGTAACCAAGCCATTGGAACCGCGAAACTGTATTCTGGTGTGCTGCAAACAATGAGGCGCCATTATTCTCTGCCCTCGAGACGCATGTGGATGCAACTGTGCTCCTAACAACCTGGCATTGCTTTAACACGATGTACGACGCTTCGAAAGTATATCGCACTTTGTTCTAGATTGCGCGACCTAGGAGACGTGAAACAGCCACGGCACTTGAGTCGCCGTGATCCTATAGGTAGAAGGTCTCCGTAAACGACACCCTCTTTTGCGGCGCGATCCGTTTACCGAGCTCCGGTTGCATTCCCGTTGAATGAGGAGAAATTCATCTTTCGCCGACAGAGTCTGTTCGCGGCTGTTTGGTGAGCGGGTGCAGCTTAGCGTATATCCCCTAGTACTTACATCAGCACTCCGCGAAGAGAGAGTTGTTGCTTCGGCGCCTTGTGCTTTGTCTTCGAGAAACAATGGTACTGAGAGCCTTGCTGACATCGTTTCTGAAGTTGCGCTGCTGGTATGAAGCGAAACGTCATTTGCTCACGCCGTGCCGTTCATTCCGCTTCTGCGGGCCTGCGCTGTCATTTTGCCTCCTCGTCAGCATTTCATTGGACAGATCCACACGTACAACTGGGAAGCAGCAGCGTCGCACCGCCGACGCGCTCAAGTAGAATGAACGTTGCGTAGCATACTTCTGTGCATTAGTAGCGCAGATATGAAAGGCGATGTGACCTCGGGTCCAGGGGCCGTTCTGCTGGGATAAAAAGTTGTGCGAGCCGTATGAAAGCGCGATTCATTGGCGCACTAGTCTTATATGGGTGCTTACTCCCATATGGCGCCTAGAAGCGCCAGTGTCAATATGACGGTATGAGGCACATGTTTAACTTCCTGTGGATGTTCGTTTTCATGTTTGTGATGTTGTTGAAGTTAATTCGTATTTTTTAACATAGAGAGATTGACATATCTCTCTGAATACAGGTCTGTCCGATTTGCACTCTGAACCAGACTGGTCTGTCCGGTTTGAGCTCCGTGCCGGACTCGTCTGTCCGCTATGAGCTTCGAACCGGGCATGGTCTGTCCGGTTTTGGATCCATACCGGACCGATATGTTCCGGTAAAATCCGGTTTTCCGCAATACGGGATTTTTCAGTAGGGTTTCTAGCTTTTCAATGCTCTTGTTGTGCGCTTGTTAACGTTCAACTGCACTATTTTATTTTAATTAATGTGTATTACCTCCCCGCTGTAATGTCATAGTTTTAACTGTGGGTTTTATAATAAATAAATAAATAAATCGCGTAGTTCCGGAGCTTCTGTTTAACAGATGTGCACACTTTCCCATGCTGGCGCGTACATTTGTTGTTTCTGTCTGGCGTATTTCTAGCAGCAAGTGAAGCTTCCCGATAGACTGATGCAAATAAGCGTCGTGAAAGCGTTGTCCTCAGCGTGAAACAGCCTTGTAGCTACCGCATTAACGCGCAGTTAAGCACCCCGTCTCCTAATTTTGCAAAAAAGAAAAGTATATTGCCAGTGAACTCAAGCTCGTTCCTGTACTCTGAGCACTCTTCCTGAGTTTGTGTCGTTTCTAAAAAAAAAAAAAGAGGCCCTTAAATTCGCATTAGGTAATATGGTATGGCACTGGTTATTGAACAATATACATATTTAACGACTGATCACTTCCGGCCGTGCGTATTTCAGTTCTTTGGATATTTTGACCGCTTAGGATGTTTGGCTGCACTCGGACAACAGGGGTGGTTGTGCAGTCGTACGCGCATTCCGAGCGGACCAGGCCTTTCTATCTGTTGTGGTGGGCCGGATGCGCGTACTGCTTCCTTTCGGCTCCGGGCGCCTGTGACGGCCGCCTCCACCTCGAGCGTTCTTTGGCTGCAAGATCCCTGTGCACTCGGCGTCAGTTGAGCGCCGCACGGTACATGCGTGCGTGTGGAGTGAATGCGACGCAGCAGGAATCAACAACGCCGTTGTAGGAGCTGCTCCTATTGTTTCGCTCTCTCCTTAGCGTCTGCACGACAGGGAACTCCTGCGTTTTTCTCACGACGCTCGTCCCCTAGCGCTGCTTACAGTTTTCAACACAAACGTTAGTATGACCCAGTTTCCACCTTTCACTGTTTGCGTATCTCACCGTGTACGCCTGTGTTTTCTTTTACTTCAGCTATCAGCGTAATTTACCGAAGCTCAGGAGCGTATGCATGCTCCTTCTTTGTCCTGGTGTGCTTTTCTGTCACCGGCTCGTGCAATGTTTTGAAGTGAAGAGTATTTTTTTTTTTGGACATGATATAGTAGGATACAAGATGAGAAAAAAAAACGGCTTTTCCCGTCAAATGCCATCAAACCCAGCCAATTGCGTGGGTCTATTCTCATGCGCCTGCTAGTGTGACAATGCAGGTAGTGGCAGATGAAAGGGGATTGTCCCCTCCCTGCACTGTCACGCTACTCACGCTAGCAGGTTCATGAGAATCGGCTGACGCCATTGGTTGGAAGTAGGTCCTTTGACGGGGAAAAGCCGCTTTTTTCTTGTCTGGCATCCGACTATAGCTTTACGCGGTCGATGTTTCGGTCCATGTGAACTTTTCTGCACGAAGGACATTCAGCGCTTAAATTGTTGCGACATTCCTGTCAGAGGAGAAGAGGGCAAAGCAAGAACGCTCGACCTTGCCCCACTCACTCTGTTCAGTGATCTTTCCGTCTTCCTTTGGGGGTAACCCCCCCCCCCCCCCCCCCCCCTCTCTCTCAGTGACCTCTCCCCAGAAATTACGTAATTGAAGAATACGGGGCTGTAGATTAGTTGGATACGGGGCTGTAGATTAGTTATATTGAAAGGATTGGCACGCCGTGTTGCAAACGTATCTCAGTGGGCTGTGTGGCCGGTCCCGTCGACTGCCGTATGTCGCGCGTCTCGACGATGGGGCAGCGCGCTGCCAGCCTTGGCAGCGCCGCTACCGCGACGCGAAACGTGACCCGACGCGCTCCTGGCGTGGCGCCGCGCGTCGTTAAGACGTCGGGGCACCTGTTGGCCCACGCGTGCTTCTGCCACGCGCCTGTTGTGTCGCGGACCTCCTTATCTGGTGTCGTTTAGCGCGACGGGGTTGCCTTGGCGGTGGAGCGGGCGGAATGCCGCTGACCGGGATCGAGCGTCTGTGCCAGGGGAGATTCCGGGACATGTTTTTCGCCGCCGATAACGGCGCTGCACGCGCGGGTAGGGGGGGGGGGGGGGCAGGTGCTGCAGGCGCGAGGTGTAGTGCATGCGTGCGAACAGGCCTTGTCACGTGCTTGCGCTGTGCATCTGAGGCTGCGCCGATCGCCTTGTGCGCTCAGCCGCTTGTTGCGTACTCTATAATGAGGCATGCCCCCGCTGCGAGCCCGTGCACGAAAGGGGAGGGGGGGGGGGGGCAGGTGCTGCAGGCGCGAGGTGTAGTGCATGCGTGCGAACAGGCCTTGTCACGTGCTTGCGCTGTGCATCTGAGGCTGCGCCGATCGCCTTGTGCGCTCAGCCGCTTGTTGCGTACTCTATAATGAGGCATGCCCCCGCTGCGAGCCCGTGCACGAAAGGGGAGGGGAGGGGGGGGGGCAGGTGCTGCAGGCGCGAGGTGTAGTGCATGCGTGCGAACAGGCCTTGTCACGTGCTTGCGCTGTGCATCTGAGGCTGCGCCGATCGCCTTGTGCGCTCAGCCGCTTGTTGCGTACTCTATAATGAGGCATGCCCCCGCTGCGAGCCCGTGCACGAAAGGAGAGGGGGGGGGGGGGGGGGGGGCAGGTGCTGCAGGCGCGAGGTGTAGTGCATGCGTGCGAACAGGCCTTGTCACGTGCTTGCGCTGTGCATCTGAGGCTGCGCCGATCGCCTTGTGCGCTCAGCCGCTTGTTGCGTACTCTATAATGAGGCATGCCCCCGCTGCGAGCCCGTGCACGAAAGGGGAGGGGGGGGGGGGCAGACTGACGTCCTTTCCGCCCGCTTATTTCTCACTCCAGAGCACATGACGCGGAATGATGCATCTGCTGCCTTCTTGGAAAAATTGTTGAACCGTAACGTCTTTTAACTGATGAGTCTTTTGCGTGAGCCATGCTGAGCCTCTGTCAGTTCGAGAGAGAGTTCCGAAAGGACAGCAAATTGCTCATTGTCTGTAACCCTCTTAAGTCGGCTGCGTAGTGTTTAAAGCGTACTGTGAGCAGTGTAATGCATCATGGTGTCTGGGGAACAATGCGGATGAGCTGGAGAAGGTGGCACCTTTAGTCCTGATGTTCTGCCCGAGCATGCTATAGTGAAGTAGTGAAGTCACATACACTCTATTCGTAAGGATAATAGATCATCGACTAGGGGAGCTGGACAGCGCAAGTGGGCTTTCACTTCATGTAATTACTAGGCGGCCAGATAAATTCGAGCGTATTGTCCTGTGAATCGTCAGGACAGATTTGATAGTAGGGTGGGTGGTGTCGCGCAATTTGTTTACTACACTGCGCTTCGACGATCGTGTACCTGGGGAGCATTAGCTGCTGCTTTCTTTAGTCTGTTCCGTCTGAGGCTTTTTTTTCTCTTTTAAAGCGATACCTTCTCAGGTCACAGCTTTGTCAAAAACTCACGACGTGTCGTAGCACGGAGCAGTTGGGGTTGCTGCGCCCTGTCACCCTGCCCCGGCCGGACGGGATAGCGTTTTCAGTCCATTGCTTTTGCTGATGTTGCCGGCGGCCTCCCCGCTTCTATTTAAATTTATTTTCAATTTTTCCCTCTCTTCCACGTCAGCGATTGACACAGTGTGCCCACGTGATGCATCGCACGTCTTGAGGTGGCTCTTATCTTCCTTCGGAATAGCGGCAAAACTTGAGCGCATGCGCAACGCACTGCGGCGTTTTAGCCGATTGCAAGGACGATTGCGCAGATGATTAGCCGCTGAGTGGAATTAGTTTTACACCTAACTCTGATTATAATCGCGGCGCAAAATAGTGGCAAAGCTTCACGTTTTTTACGTCCGCCGATCAGTTTTGACTACCCTATTGGCGGCACTCGCATCGCAAGCAGTAGCCTCTGGTAGCTTCGCGAGCGGACATCCAGGTGGCGCCCTATGAGTGGGCAAGGGGGCTTAAGGAGAAAGGAGTGTTGTGCAGCCACTGCTATCGCCTTCACGGGACTGAGGGAGCGCTGGTTTCGCTGGCAGGCATGGCTTCTGTCGTCTGGTACAGTGCCCCACTCCTAGAATGTACGCGGCGTCCGTGCTGGCTCCGCGCGTTCGTATGCTAAGCTTCCAGGGCTTACGACGCGGCGGCGGCGCTTGGTTAAGCCAGTTGACTTAGCGAGCTACCGCATGCTACCTTCCTCGAAGTCTGCCGAGGAACAACGGGAGATATGTCGGGCTATTTGCAGGATGCGGAAAAGTGTCTCGGATTTTTTTTTTCTTTTCCTTCGAATGTATACTTTGGTTCTAACGGTGCCTGTCTGGAATTCAGCGTTTGTTGAGCAATGACACGTAGAACTGCAGCACTGCGGTGCGGATAAAGAGACGTTTGTGAGGTTCGCGGCAGCCTGTAGTAAGTTCTCAGGAATGCTGAAGGGCAGAGCAGGCGTGAGAGTTCATCTACGTCGACATTGCTTCGCTTCATTTGCCGAGTCTTCAGGTAATGTATGCGTGATTCTCAGGACTCATACTGCAGGTTCAGCGCATGCGCGTGCACTGTTGAAGAGGGCCTGGAGTAAAGATTTGTACGCAGAGGTTAAAATGGCGTTCTTTGGGACTGTGACAAGTCGCACTCGGGATGCGTTTTATTAGCCCCGCCGCGGTGGCTCAGAGGTTAGGGCGCTCGACTACTGATCCGGAGTTCCCGGGTTCGAACACGACCGCGGCGGCTGCGTTTTTATGGAGGAAAAACGCTAAGGCACCCGTGTGCTGTGCGATGTCAGTGCACGTTAAAGATCCCCAGGTGGTCGAAATTATTCCGGAGCCCTTCACTACGGCACCTCTCTCTTCCTTTCTTCTTTCACTCCCTCCTTTATCCCTTGCCTTACGGCGCGGTTCAGGTGTCCAACGATATATGAGACAGATACTGCGCCATTTCCTTTCCCCCCAAAACCAATTATTATTATTATTATTATCGCTGCGCCCTCTATCCGATGACTGTACATCTCGCCTCAAATAGGTACACATTTACGCATTTACAGAGAGGCTACACATGTTTCTCACCGTGCCCCTTCCCGGCACCCGCATTTACCTATGACCTGGTGCCCTGCCCACATCGCCGGGCAGGGTTCCAGGTCACCGGTTCTTGCTTGTGTGAAGCGAATTCAGCGAAAGGAAGGAGTCGTTTATTGACTCCCTCTGTATGAATACTGCACTGAAGTCGTCTGGTTTCAACGCTAACACGTTGCCCCCCCCCCCCCCCCCCCCCCCCCGCATCTCCCCTCACCCTTTGTATTTCGTATAGACACATGCTCTGAAAGCGTCGAAACACGTGTCTATGCACGAATGCCATATGGTTTGCAAAAATGGATTACTTACGTATTACGAATGACATTACTGTAAGAAATAGTACGCCAAGGAAGCATACATGGGACAGATCGCATTTATTTCACTGCTTCTTCGCGCCATAAGGTCCCTGAATCGTTCCTGGCAATTCCTGCCGCTGATCGTGTCCTTTTCTACAGCTAAAGGTTTTGTTATCTTGAGTCATTCATTTCCACTGCAAAACAGCGAGTGTCCCCAACAGAATTTTTTGGGAGGCTTTAAAAGTAAATAAGAAAAATGCCCGGGTCCCGACAGATAATAGGTTGAGGTGAAAGAAAAACCTCGCCCCGCACCACTAATGTATCATCCGCACGAAAGCTTTATAAATGTCGCCCTAATGCCCGTGCTGAAGAAGACGCAACGAGTCAAGTTGTACCAGCGAATGTCCGGACCCCGTAGAGTATCTGTTAATAATAATAATAATTGGTTTTTGGGGAAAGGAAATGGCGCAGTATCCGTCTCATATATCTTTGGACACCTGAACCGCGCCGTAAGGGAAGGGATAAAGGAGGGAGTGAAAGAAAGGAAGAATAGGTGCCGTAGTGGAGGGCTCCGGAATAATTTCGACCACCTGGGGATCTTTAACGTGCACTGACATCGCACAGCACACGGGCGCCTTAGCGTTTTTCCTCCATAAAAACGCAGCCGCCGCGGTCGGGTTCAAACCCGGGAACTCCGGATCAGTAGTCGAGCGCCCTAACCACTGAGCCACCGCGGCGGGGCTATCTGTTACGGGTCCAATTGGACTTATTTTCAAAATAGCTCACACGTGCGGTGAGCTAGCAGCGTTTTCTGCGACCAGCGCTTAAAAAGCTGCCAGCGCAGTTTTAGGACCCACCATATTACCTTTTTCAAGCACTGTTTTTTTTTTTTGTACTGTGGCAGCAGGGTCGCCCAATGAACAGATCATTTGGAACTCTTCCTCTGCATGTATTGCTGAGGTCACCGCCACGTCACAATACACACACCTATAACAAAACAAAGTTGGCCGCCGCGTGCTCGCAAACACTGGCAGTGAGAACGTCTGTCTGTCTGTTGTTGCCAGGAAGGAAGAAAAGGACAGTGCAAACACAGGCCTGCTCACTGGCTCAAGCCGAGCCACAATCGCTACCACGTGCAGATAGTAGGAGAGTTGAAAGATGGGATAGAAAGACAGGATAGTAAAGACGCGCTAAAGACAAGGCCGATATCCGGAGGCAGTGCAATACCGGGCCAACCGGTGGCGGGAGTGAAGCATCCTTCAAACTCTCCGCCACATTTCCAAAAATAAGTCCAATTGGACCCGTAACAGATAGGACTTATTTTTGGAAATGTGGCGGAGAGTTTGAAGGATGCTTCACTCCCGCCACCGGTTGGCCCGGTATTGCACTGCCTCCGGATATCGGCCTTGTCTTTAGCGCGTCTTTACTATCCTGTCTTTCTATCCCATCTTTCAACTCTCCTACTATCTGCACGTGGTAGCGATTGTGGCTCGGCTTGAGCCAGTGAGCAGGCCTGTGTGTGCACTGCTCTTTTCTTCCTTCCTGGCAACAACAGACAGACAGACGTTCTCACTGCCAGCGTTTGCGAGCACGCGGCGGCCAACTTTGTTTTGTTATAGGTGTGTGTATTGTGACGTGGCGGTGACCTCAGCAATACATGCAGAGGAAGAGTTCCAAATGATCTGTTCATTGGGCGACCCTGCTGCCACAGTACAAAAAAAAAAACAGTGCTTGAAAAAGGTAATATGGTGGGTCCTAAAACTGCGCTGGCAGCTTTTTAAGCGCTGGTCGCAGAAAACGCTGCTAGCTCACCGCACGTGTGAGCTATTTTGAGAATTCAGGACAAGTTGAGGGTAGCGGTAGTTTTTGTTGCCGTGCTGAGTGCAGCATTAACATTAGGCACACTTAGAATAGGGGGACCCTGCCGATTAAAAAGATAGGGGAATAGCGGGGCGCTAGTGGGAGGGGTGTTATTATTCTGCAGTGACGCCGCACTGTTTCACTTATCCCCCTAGTCGACAGGATCCCCTAGAACTCCCTCTTTCTGTTCCGGCCTCTGCCCCTTATCTCGGCTGCAGGACACTTTAGTTCCGTAGTATGTGCGTTACGATGTACGTACAGGATGAACATTGCAGTTCACCTTTAGTATGCCCGAAGTTCATCTCTGTTGTTCAGTAGCTTCTCTAGAATGTTGTTTATTGCCGCCATTTTGGTTTTATTGTTACGTAAGGCCACTTTTTGTCTTCCATCCTGGTTCAAGTGGTGGGCTGTACAGAGAGGCTGAGGTTGCGGCAAAACAATTATGATCGGTCCCACTGTGACGTTCGCTAACGCCATTGTGCCTCTAGCCGGTGCGGCCAAGGCACTATTATTTTGATTCTTCAAGACCATGCGAATGTGGCGCTCGCTGCCAAGAACCGAGTAGCAACAGTCATCGCAGCGATACAAAATCGGTGTCATCCACAATCTCAAGTCATCATCCTTTGTTGTAAAAGTTTACTACGCGTGCTATTTTTTACAGGCACTGTCCTCTACCTCTAGAGTTTAGTACACAAACGCTCGGAACATGTGCACTTACGCTGCAGGAGGGGCCGCAGTCAAGGCTTGTGTCCTGTACGAAGTCTAAAAAAATATTAACTGTCTTCCGCTCGTCGGCCACAGTCCGAGTGTTTTGTCTTTATAGTTTGGTTGTCGTCCTATCTGTAGTGTTGTGCAGCACGCAAGGAACACGTGAGACACATTCTTCTCGTGACCGCAGCGGTACTCAGAAATGGCTGGGCATACCCCGAAAACAAATGTTTTTACATAAGACCACTTCCATGCAAATAGGGGCGACATCCTTATGTGTTGCGGGATTTTGCCGGCTGTTATGAACACGTTGTGCTCTACGCGGTGCGAGCCTGGCAATTTTATTTTTGTTTCTTTTTCTTGCCCATTCTACTGTTTGTAATGGACACCCTATAGCCCGTTGTAGCCAGTTGGCGGTGCGGGCCGGCAACTTTTCTGGTTCGAAAGCACTATTTCAAGAGGTCAAACCGGCTCACCGGTTTGTGTGATGCTTGGCTTTGAGGGGTGACCTCGCGCAATCCATAAATATATAAATATATGACCGCGACTGGGATTCGAATCCGCGGCGGCGCGAACAGATAGCTTCGCTGGCCACTGCACAAGAGCACAAGGCTATCGCCGCTGCCAAGGAGGAGGAGGAGGAGGAAAAAACTTTATTTATATTTGTTATTAAAATGTGTTATTAGCGGTCGCGGGCTGTCTTCTTCATCTTCCGATGAGTTATTGCAGCCCGTCTTAACAGGGTTGGGGCCCCTGGTCCAGGGCTCCACTGAGGTATGCCGCCAGGTAGGCTCTCCGCACCAATCCGCGCTGGACGGCCGGGTCCTCGCTGGAGAGCGCGCCTCGTGCCGCCGAAC